>NW_027219871.1:0-66494 GCF_027580195.1 Bos mutus | reverse complement strand
TCCTGAAGATCCTAAAGAAGATCAGTCCTGGGTGTTCATTGGAAGGACTGATGCTAAAGCTGAAACTCCAATACTTTGGACACCTGGCATGCTGCAATCCATGGTGTCGCAAAGAGTTGGACCATGGACTGCAGCATGCCAGGGTTCCCTGTCCTTCACCAATTCCCGGAGCTTGCTCTAACTCATGTCCATCAAGTCCGTGATGCCATCCAACCATCTCATCCTCTGTCGTCCCCTTCTCCTGCCTTCAATCTTTCCCAGCATCAAGGTCTTTTCCAAGGAGTCAGTTCTTCGCATCAAGTGGCCAAAGCATTGGAGCCTCAGCTTCAGCATCAGTCCTTCTGATTGGCAGCTGAGTTCTTTACCACTTCCTTATTACAATTCTAATAGTTTTATATGTATCAAAAAATATTTTCCTCTTCTTTTTCATCCCAGCACAGGCTAATATAAAATCTGTTGATAGGAGTTAACTTTTTTTTTTTGACTTAACTTTTAATCTCAGTATTTTAAGTTAGCTGCTGCTGCTGCTGCTGCTGCTAAGTCCCTTCAGTTGTGTCCGACTCTGTGCGACCCCATAGACGGCAGCCCATCAGGCTCCACTGTCCCTGGGATTCTCTAGACAAGAACACTGGAGCAGGTTGCCATTTCCTTCTCCAATGCACGAAAGTGAAAAGTGAAAGCGAAGTCTCTCAGCCATGTCTGACTCCCAGCGACCCCATGGACTGCAGCCCACCAGTCTCCTCCATCCATGGGATTTTCCAGGCAAGAGTACTGGAGTCGGGTGCCATTGCCTTCTCCGATTTGAAGTTAGAGGATATCTATAAATTAGAATGAATGTGGCTCAGAAGAAGAATTAAAATCATTCAAAGACAAAGAGACTTTATCCTCTTTTGTGGAAGGGTTAGCATGTTTTTGTTGTTTGGGGTAAGCATGCTTTTGCTTTTGTGTTTATTTGGAAGTTAAGAATGGTTTCAAAAGAAGGAGGGGTAGAGGGAGGAAAGGATGTATGTATACATACACACATGCCAAGCCCACAAGAAGCTGATCCTGGTAGATCTGTGCCAAGGTTGCTAAACTGGAAGCAAATTTCCCAAAGTTTCCATCCCTGCATGTTCTGGGTTAACTTGGGCCATAGGAAGATACTGAGATATGGAAATCAGAAATGGAAGTGGCTGTCATATTCGTTTGGACCCTGGGCAGGCAATGGGAGGTCACCATCGTTGTTACTGCTCACACACATAATTTATCTGTTGGTACAAACAGGCCCACAGCAATTTATAGCTTGTGTGTGTGTGTGTTTGTGTGTGTGTGTGCACGCTGGATTCTCTCCCACTCCACGGGAGACCATATCGTGTTTAAGCACCAGATTACGGACCAGCAGCCACTGCGCTCAGATATCTACATATGACACAACCAATCTGTGATGTGAACAGGAATCCACACTTCCCTCCAGCCCACCCTAGTCCCATCCCCCTCCTCCCACGCACTGAAAATAATCCAGGACTTCCACCTACAGCCATAGTATAATAATATCACTCGATTAGACTTCTTGCCTGCAGTTCAGTTCAATTCTCTGGCTTGGAGAATTTTGAGCATTACTTTGCTAGTGTGAGATGAGTGCAATTGTCCAGTAGTTTGAACATTCTTTGGCATTGCCTTTCTTTCGTACTTGAATGAAAACAGAGCTTTTCCAGTCCTGTGGCCACTGCTGAGTTTTCCAAATTTGCTGGCATATTGAGTGCAGCACTTTAACAGCATCATCTTCTAGGATTTGAAGTAGTCCAGCTGGAATTCCATCACCTCCACTAGCTTTGTTCATAGTGATGCTTCCTAAGGCCTACTTGACTTTCTACTCTAGGATGTCTGGCTCTAGGTGAGTGATCATACAAGTGGTTATCTGGGTCATGAAGATCTTTTTTGAACAATTCTTATGTGGATTCTTCCCACTTCTTCTTAATATCTTCTGCTTCTGTTAGGTCCATACTATCTCTGTCATGGTGATCTAGAACTGGTGGTCTGGTGGATAGGATTTGGCGCTTTCATAGCTGCAGCTGGGGTCTAGTTCCTGCACTCGTAGGAGTTATCCTCTTTCTACCAAGATTGGAATTGTCTTTTGCTTCAGGGTCCAATGAAGAAGAGCTTCTGCACTGAGTTTCTGAATGCCACTAAGTCAGGGTTTAGGGGGCCTTGACCTCAGGCTGACTGTTAGAGGTGAGATACCATGAACAGCCTGGGCTGGTCAGCGAACATCTCCACTCTTTTCTCCTGGCATGTTACAAACCCGGAGTCTTACAGAGTTTTTATCCAAGGAGAATCTGGGACTCGAGTTTCCAAAAATTCATTAAAAACAAGAACCTTTTGTAATATACTGAAAACTTGCAAGAATACTAATATCATATATTTTGTACCTAAGTGCACAGTTAACATTTTCCCACATTTGCTATCACACTCTCTCCTCATATAAGAATTATGACACCACTTGATAGTAACTTGCTGATACCACGGGATTGCTTCTTTCCTTTGGCATCCCTCTCAAAGTTAACTTCTGTGGGACGTGATTTTGAAGATCAGGGATAGCTTTGTCCTCTGGAAGAGGACCCTCTTGCCCCTTCAGGAACCTGGAATCCATCCTCTTTAGGATACAGAGAGGCTACAGGCAGTGTTTTATTTGACTATTTCCCAAGTGCAGGCCAGTCTTGCCCTGTGATTGCAGGAACCTTTCTAGGCTTCCATCTCCCTCCCTCCACAGCACCGGCTGCCCTCTGGCCCCTTGATGATTGCCTTGGTCAGCAGTGGCATCTTCGGTTAGTCTGAGCAGTAGATTCACCTCATGTTCCTGGTCAGTCGCTCAGTCCTGTCTGACTCTTTGCGACCCCTGGACCATAGCCCACCAGGCTCCTCTGTCCATGGGATTTCCACACTCCTTTGCTAGAAACCCATCAAGGCAGTGCAGCTCTTGTCCTGGCTCCCTGTGCCCTGCAGGGAGCATAAAGTGTTCTGTCAGGACACAGAGGGAAGAATCCTTCTCTGTGCTTGGAGGAAGAGAGAAGCAGATGGGAAACATGTCAAAGGGAGGGGGAGTATCCTCAAGAGCGTTCCAAAACTATTGTGTGATTGCTGTCTGGTGGGGTGCTGCCCCAGGATAATAATGCTTAGTCTTGTGTTGTTCTGGCCTTGACCCAGTCTCAGGTCCAGTCTGAATTCAAGCACAGAGGCATCCTGCTTTACCACACATATGCTGCCTCTCTCCAAAGTGGGGTAGTGATCCACCTTCTATTTCCAGGATTTCAGTGGATAGAAACCATGTGGGTTTGTTTTCTTTTCCTTGAACCTTCTGTTTTGCTGAAATGTAACTCAGGAATATAAAAAAGGCTTAGCTTTAGATAAATTAGTGCTCTCCATCCTAGGTACAAGAAAAAAAAAAGCAAGTTGATAATAAGGATGAATATCAAAATACTGTTAACACTTTAGAGAATTCTAATAATTGGTGTATAATTAATTGCATAGAAAATGTTTGTCATGTATAATACCAGAGATGACTCCTTGTATGCATCATACTGGTTTCATAATTTCGGTCTAAAGACTACTTCATGTTGACTTTCAGATTTTCTAACAATGTGGAAAATATTGGTGGAATAGTATTCTAGTTTTTACAAGTCTTAGATTTATTTTCTATTCAAAATCCTCATGAAAGAGAGGTACTTAAATTTCCTATGTTGGTTTTAGTTTCCCTTAAGCAAATTTGAATTCCAAAAAGTATTTACATTTATAAAATTTAAAATTATGTGTCCAGTATATTAAATATACCACATAATATCTTTGCAATGAAGACTGAGTCTTATAATTTTAGAAATCATATTGCCTTAATTATTCCACTTAAAATTTAGGGGTAAGTGTTTTAAGTATCATCTAATATGTGATTCCAATTTGCATTTCTCTGTTACAGTTCAGCTCAATTTGTGGTTGTAAGATCTATTGTTAACTTTAAGTTCTTTGACTGATGTTACATTGGTTTAATTAATGTATAATCTTTGTCTGAAAAACTTCTAATTAAGGTAGAAATAATAAAATACTGTTTTAATATAATGCTGCCTCATATTTTTATAGATTATAGAATGGTCATAGGTTAACAGATTAAGAGACTGTATTTAAATCTCAATTCTTGGTTACTTGCCTTGTAGATCTCAAGTCAACCATTTTCACATGCTATGAAATTCTTATTTTACTCACTGCTGGGGCCCTTAGGCCCTGGAAGATGGATGAACCTGGAAAGGACATGACAGATTGTGCTCCCACTGTGATTTTGTGTGTGTGTGTGTGTGTGTGTGTGTGATTCTTCTTTTGATGCCTCCCAGTATGGGTGCAGCAAGAATTGGGACCTTGACTTTGCCCCTGATACAGTGGTTTTCCTGGAGAGGGGCCTGGTACCTGGTGAGCACCTAGTAAGTGCTTGCTTATTAAAGGAATCCTAATGCACAGTCCCAGAAAACTGACAAGGAGGAGAGAAAGTGAGCAATATCCACAGCAGCTTAGAGTATAAGGGACAGAGAGAAACAGAAGGGCACACACTCCAAGAGGGAGAGAGAGAGAGGCAGAGAGAAATGTCCTAGAACCCAGAGACATCCTAGATTGAGTACAGAAAATCCAAAGAGCTCCTGTTTCCTCATGAACTTCAACAGAGGAATCGGAAGGTGAACCAATAACTCTATAAGGATCCAGTTTTGCACAAGATGTATCATCAGGTGCAGGATTCTGTCAGTTGCAACAATTTGTCTCAAATAAGATAATTTTTGCAGATTTAGCCATGTACTGTCAAGGTGTCTTATGAAGACAGTCATGGCCATGCAAATGATATTGGAGGGAGACCCCCTCATTAGATTGTGTGCATCCCACCAAAGCAAAAATGCAACTTATAAAGGCGAGGGAAGAGAATACATGTCTGGGACCAGTGGATTTTGTTTTGTTTTCTCTTTAATCAATAAGCTGCTCTGCAAGAAGCTTTCCAGAGTTATTCGGACTGGTTTTCATTGGACTCAATTATGTAGGTCACCACTGAAAACAATTATAGGTATTGAAATACTTTCCAAACATCTTGGAAGTTTAGCTGCTGAACATGTGCAATATACTATCTCTGGGTAATGCCCACATTGTCCTTCCATTGTACCTCCCATTAAGCTGAGTCAGTAGGTCACTACTCCCCTTATCAGAAAAATAGATTCATATATAGAAAGTTTGTTGTGATGGCAAGACCATGAAGAAAAAGACTCATTCTTTGAGTTGGAAAAATACATTGGAATATAAATTAGTACAACTATTGAATAAAATTAAGAACATAAAGAGATGCCTTCAGTTTCTGGCAAAGGTTCAGTGTCAGGAATCAGATTTAAATCTGATTTAAATCCTCCTGCCTAAATCTCACTCTCCCTCTTTTCGCTACTCCCAAAGGAAAAAAAATAAAAAATACATGAAATACTGGTTTCCAAGACACTGAAAATCAGGCAGCAAAGGACAGAAGCCTTGAGAGATGAGAAATAAACAAGATGAGTTCTGCCACTGGGCCCAGCTTACTGCTTTCAGAGACTTCCCAGGCTGGGCACCAGGAGAGGGATTTGAGGTCAACTCCTTGGACTGTGAAAATGAAGCTGAGTCTTGGTGGAGAGTAAGGCATCTAGAGTTCACAGGACAAAGATCCAGTGATCCTTATTTGCAAAGCAGAAGTAGAGACACAGATGTAGAAAATACATGTTTGGGTATCAAAGGGTAAAGGGGGGCTAGTATTGGAAGATTGGAATTTACGTATATATACTATTGATACTATGTATAAAATAGATACCTAATGAGAATCCAATGTGTAGTATAGGAAACTCTTGACGTTCTGTGGCTACATAAATGGAAAGGAAGTCCTAAAAAGAGGGGATATGTGTATATGTATAGCTGACTCCCTTTGCTGTATAGTAGAAACTAACATAACATCATAAAGCAACAATTCGCCAATAAAAGTAAATAATAAGAAAGAAAGATTTAAAAAAAAAAAAAGGTCCAGTGATAAGAGAAAGAGTGAGTGGGGGAGAGAGAGAGAATCCAGGGATATGAAAGGGTTTCACTCAAGTACTCAGCAGAGTAATGATTAGGGTATCGTTATGAGGAAAGTACCTGTGACCAAGGAAAGAAACTTTTAAAAAGATCCTGGAACAATGCCTGGTGCTCATACAGGACAGACACTGTATGATCCCCCCAGACAGACTGGACTACTTGTAGTTCATTGACCATTGGTCAGGAAACTTTTTACAGTGATGGGAATAATTAGCACAAGACTGACCTACCTAAAAAAATCAGGAAAACAAGATCCAAAGGAATCTAACCATTTACAAGTCACTCAACTGTACCCCAGAGTAAAACTCAAGAAGATTTATAAAAAATATCAAAATAGCCAGTGTCCAGAAAGGGAAATTTTGATCATGTCTGGCCTCCTACCAAAGAATGACAGTCATGCAAAGAGGCAGGAAAACAACAGATAGGGAGGAAGTCTCCTAATGAATGAATGAATCAATTAATCAACCAAAACTGAACCAGAACCGACACAATATAAAAATCAGCAGAGAAGACTTTAAACAGTTATTGTGACTGTGTGCATATATCTCAAAAGTTAACTAGAACCGTGGAATATACAGAAATGGCCAAAAATCAAATGTCAGAGATGAAAACTATAACATCCGAGACAATTGAACAGCAGATTAGACATTGCAAAAAAAAAAAAAAAAGCAAAATTAGGGAACACAAAGTCAAGGACAGTTGTTTCCAAAAGGAAACTCATGCCAAAATAGAATAGTTTTAATGAAAACAGTGTCACTTAATGGTAGGGCAACATTAAAAGAAATGATACATAGGTGGTTAATGTTTCTGAAAATACCCAGGGACAAGAAATAGTTTTTGGAGGAACAATGTCAGATAATTCCAATTGTAGTAAAGATTATAAGCCCACCGATCCAGGGAGCCAAATGAACAAAATAAATGAGCACAACAGTATGAAAAAACCATATCTAGTCACATCATAATTAAAGTGGTCAAAGCCTTTGAAAAAGAATACAATCCCCAAGAGACCAGAGGAAAAAGACCAGTATCTACAGAAGCAAAAATAAAGATATCAGGTTTCTCATCATAAGCATGTAAGTGAGGAACTTCCTTGATGGTCCTTGTTGTGGGTTGGATCCCTGGTTGGGGAGCTAAGATCCTACATGCCTTATGGCAAAAGAAAAAAAGAAAAGAAACAGAAACAATATCGTAACACATTCAACAACAATTTTAAAAAGAAAGAAGCATAGAAGTAATAAGACAGTGGAGCAACCTCTTTAAAGGACTGAAGCCTAAAAAGTCAAGGTGGAATTCTATCACTACCCACTCCCAAAAGTCTTTCAAAATGAAGGTGAATAATGACATTTCAGTTCAGTTCAATCACTCAGTCGTGTCCGACTGTTTGTGACCCCATGAATCACAGCACGCCAGGCCTCCCTGTCCATCACCAGCTCCCGGAGTTCACCCAGACTCATGTCCATCGAGTCAGTGATGCCATCCAGCCATCTCATCCTCTGTCATCCCCTTCTCCTCCTGCCCCCAATCCCTCCCAGCATCAGGGTCTTTTCCAATGAGTCAACTCTTCTCATGAGGTGGCCAAAGTACTGGAGTTTCAGCTTTAGCATCATTCCTTCCAAAGAAATCCCAGGGCTGATCTCCTTCAGAATGGACTGGTAGGATCTCCTTGCAGTCCAGGGGACTCTCAAGAGTCTTCTCCAACACCACAGGTCAAAAGCATCAATTCTTCGGTGCTCAGCTTTCTTCACAGTCCAACTCTTACATCCATACATGACCACTGGAAAAACCATAGCCTTGACTAGATGGACCTTTGTTGGCAAAGTAATGTGTCTGCTTTTGAATATGCTATCTAGGTTGGTCATAACTTTCCTTCCAAGGAAATTTCATGGCTTTACAGACATACAAATGGTGAAAGTCTTCATCACCAACAGACCCACATTTCAAGTAATGTTACAGTAGCCCTCCAGGAAGAACACCACCAGGTGGAAATCTAGATGTACACACAGGGATGAAGGAAAAGAGAGACAGCATCTGCCTGGGAAAAAATACAAGATTTTTAATTTAAATCTCTTTGGAAATATGGGACAAATTTTTAAAAACAACGGTGAGTTATGGGGTTTATTACATGCACAGTGAAGGAGGAACGTGAAGAGATACAGTTGCACTCATTCTCGGAGCTGGAGGATGATTGTAGAAGAGGCTTTTTTGGCCTTTCCCGGAAAGGATGCGAGGAGTAGAAACAACCACAAAGCCTTTGAGTACTTACAGGTGCGCACAGGCAAGGCGTCCCTGTGTAGGTTTCAACCACCAAATCTCTTGCTTAGCAACCAAACGCGCGAACCGATTCCGCCACAGAGATAGGCGTACATCAGGTTCTTCTCATCCCCATGGATGAGCGATCACTCCTTCCACGCCAGGCGGAGCCACCCGCTTTTCCCTGGAGGGCGGCGCCGGATCCAAGCCTCGGACAACAGGAGAAGCCGTGAGCAAGCCGGGCGTCGGGCGATTCAGAAGGCAGAAGTGCAGCCGAGCGTCCCCGCCGCAGAAGCAGCGCCCCGGAGATGCTCCGGGCCTGAGCCGAGGGGGCCCAAGGGAAGCTGAACGCCTGCTGGTCTCGTAATGGTTCTTTCATTTCTTTGCTCCGCCTTCACCCGGCCGTCTGCGCAACCGGCGCTGCCCTCGCTCTGACCGGCCGCAGTTGGTGGGGCAAGAGCTGGAACCAGGGGGTGGGCAAGGTCGGCAAGGGACAAACGCGAAGAGCCAGGAAAGAAGCTGGCGAGGTGGGAACGAAGACAACCAGACTTCTTAGAAAGAGCGTGCCAGATCTGGGGAGGTGAGAATTGGTTTTCGGTTTGGTTTCGTTTTCTCATCCTGTATCAGGATTGATAGGAAGAGAGGGAAAGCAGGCATTGGAGATGCAGGAGAGAAAAAGAATACCTACAGTTTCCAAGAATAAAGCAGCGCAATGATTGGAATCATTTTAAGTCAAATAACACAGATCAAAACTCATTGTTGTAGCTTTGAGTGTGGCGCGCCGTGATCGTATAGTGGTTAGTACTCTGCGTTGTGGCCGCAGCAACCTCGGTTCGAATCCGAGTCACGGCATTAGGTTACACCTGGCATCTCCTTGTTTTTTTCTTTTCTTAAACGCCGTAATGGTCTACACTGGGTTCTCTGAAATGTGACCGCCAATTCTATCCAAAAAGGAAATTATTAAGGTGTGTAATCACAGAACAAGATGCACAAATGAACAGCTATTTGATGTGAAATAATTACCAGGATCAAGATGTAGAAAATTTTTATTAGCCAAGTGTGGATGATACACTTGGATGAGGCCCTTTGATACATTTTCCGGGTAATGCCTATCCATCCCTTGCTACTCTAATCTATTCTGATGGCCACTCCACAGTTTAAGCTTGTCCTTTCTTCAAACTCACCTAAATGAATATACACATTTTACTATCTAGGGATCATCAAGCAGAAATTCTGAAGTCGAGTTTCCCAGTAGTAAGAAAATCACAGAATTCAGCACCACACGAAGGCAATGGACAAGGCTTTGCCCTGGTTTAAGCCCTTTCAAGATCACGGTATCTCTGCTGCTAGGTACCCCATGAGCCACCATCTTTCTTCAGGGCCACCCTCCTCCCCTCCACCCTTACCAAATCCCTCTCTGCAAAGTAATTCTAGCAAAGATCTCCCAGTCTTCCTGCTCCTCCCCACACAGGCAGAGCACATACGCTCACCCCCCAGACTGACTGCCTTTCAGCAGCTCTTCCAGACCCACACACACCCACAGTCACTGTGCTGTCTCTTCCACTGCTGCCTCTGCAGGCTTGGTCCACACCCCCCCACCCCTCATCTACCACCCCTACTCCCTCTCTCACCTCTTGCCCTACAATGGACATAACATTTGTCCTAACAGGTCTTCTGAGCAAGTGTCCAAGAGAAAAGGGAAAACGTTCCCACTGCCTGGTAGAGACCACAGGGATTCCAAACAGCAGCAACTGGAGAGTCAGGGCATGTATCTGGATCACCCGGAGATGCCCCAGGCCTGAGCATTGATATTCTGGTGTTGATTTTTACAGGAACTGTCTGCTTATGTCACCAATAACAGGTTTTTCCTTGTGGTAGTGAGACAAATTGGAAATTCCAATTACTCAGGGAAATGAATGTGAATTTATAGATTGAAAGAGAATATTTTAAAAATATATTCCACCCTGCTCAACTGACAAGTGGGGGGAGATGACAAAAACCTGGGAGGGCGGCAGCATCTGCTTTTGCTGGGCCAGTCATTGAATGTGAGACAGTGGCCTCTGGGAACAACTCTAACTTGGGTCTCTGTCTACCAGAGATACTTTGGAGGATCCGTCTGCACCATGGGGATAGATCACAGCACTGCTTTTTCTTTTCCTGGGAAACCTAAGCCAGGGTCTTCCTGGATCACAAAGGTAGATGTTTTAATGACCAGGAGTTGTAACAAAATATTCTTGATAATTTTACTCATTAGGGAAATAAACAGTAATACTATAAGGAGATATCATTACACACCCTCCAGCATACTGCTGCTGCTGTTGCTGCTAAGCCACTTCAGTCGTGTCCAACCGTGTGCGACCCCAGAGATGGCAGCCCACCAGGCTCCCCCATCCCTGGGATTCTCCAGGCAAGAACACTGGAGTGGGTTGCCATTGCCTCCTCCAATGCATGAAAGTGAAAAGTGAAAGTGAAGCTCAGTCGTGTCCGACTCTTCGCGACCCCATGGACTGCAGCCTACCAGGGTCCTCCATCCATGGGATTTTCCAGGCAAGAGTACTGGAGTGGGATGCCATTGCCTTCTCCGCCCTCCAGCATGACTATATTTAAAATAATTCATTTATCAAATGCTGACAAATTTGGAGCAATTGCATCTGTAGTAGTTGGTTTGACATCATTTTGGAAGACTGTTGGCAATTTCTAATAAAGTTAAAGTTAATCTTTGACTTCATGACCCAGCAACTGCAGAACTTCTGTGGATGTACACGTACACAAAAAGTCTGTTATGGAATATTCATCAAAACACTAAGAATATTCATCAAGAACACCAATTAACACCAGAAAATCCCCACCGGAATTACTCCAATAATACCAAAATTAATGTGATATGCATAATAATATGAATGTATTTAGTGAACAAAATTTTGCATGAAATAGAAGTTACCAAAAAATGTACATTCATTCATCTAAATTTCAAGAGCAAGCAACAGTACACTATTGCAATAGACATCACAATAATAATTAGCAATCAATCTAGTGTAGGGATTGCCTTGAAATGGGGCTCAAATGACTTTCTAGGATGGTGGGAATCTTCTATAACTTGATTCAGGTGATGACTACATTTGCCCAAAGTCAGCAAACTGCCTATGAACTAAAGGTGTGTACTTTTTACACTATGTAAAATATAGTTCAATGATTTACGGTTTCCATAAAAATCAGTGAATGGTGACTGGAGACAAGTTGTAGATAGACTGTGAGGACTAGTTTGTATTTATTGTAAAGCCATTAAATCCTTGTTCTCCTTTAGTGTAAATAAAGCCCTCACTGATGTCAGAAATATCTTCACTCTCAGTAAGAGAAAAACAAATACTGTATATGAACACATATATATGGAATCTAGAAAGATGGTACTGAGGAAACTTGAGGGAGGATCAAGAGTGATCAATCAGACATATGTATACATATGACTGATTCATGTTGATATATGGCAGAAACCAACACAATATTGTAAAGCAATTATCCTTCAATTAAAAATAAAAAAAAAATTTAAAACCAAAGCAAAAAAGAAATAGCTTTACCAGAAAAAGCCAGCAATGACCATGTTATTTTATTAGTGCAAACTATAGACAAGTCTTCTTGAGAGGTGATATTTCAACTTTGGGGCTGTGTTCTGCTTAACAGTGAGACAGGTAATCGTCCTAGGTTTTGCTTTGACCAGTAGATTTGTGCGCTTTGGGATTTACTCCTCGTCTCACTGTATATCACTGCAAGGCCAGCGGCAAACTCTGCTCTCCCACCACTGCTAAGGGACATAGCTGGTGCTGGAATTAAAAGCAAAGAGTTGGAATAGTACTTAGATGTAAAAAAGAATGAAATAATGCCAACTGCAGCAACATGAATGGACCTAGAGATTGTCACACTAACTGAAGTAAGCCAAAGACAAATTTCATATGATATTGCTTATATGAGGAATATAAGACACAAAACCAAAAATGATACAAACGAACTTATATACAAAACAGATGGCCCTGCAGACTTAGAAAACATTATGGTTACTAAAGGGAAAAAGAGGGAGGGATAAATTAGGAGTTTGGGATTAACATATACACATGCTATATATAAAATAGATAACCAACAAGGACCTACTGTATAGCACAGGGAACTATCCTCAATATTTTGTAGTAATGTACAAGGAAAATGAATCTGAAAAAAAATAGACATGTATGTATGTATAACTGAATCACTTTGTTGTACACCTGAAACTAACAGAACATTGTAAATCAACTATAAGTCAACTAAAAAAAAGAAAAAAGGCAAATGGAAAGACAGGTTATAGACACTACCTTGCTATAGCCTGGATCGGAGCCGAGGTTGCTGCCGCTACAATGCAGCACTTACGCTATACAAGCACAATGCACCACAGACCTGTATGACTGCAGTCCTAACTGCACAGACAGGTCTCCACATAAATGTACCACACTGTTTTTGCTGTTTTGTTCATGCACACTTACAGAAGTTCGTGCTTTTCTCTCTTTGATGTTTTCTCCGATTCTCCCTCCCTATTTTGCTACTTTATAAAAGTAATTTTTCTCTCTCAGGATCTGGTCCCAATCTCCTCACAGGCTTTCTGGGAGGTCTCTTTGTTTCATTCATGCCTTTTTTTTTGTTCTCCCTGCTTTTCACTCTTCCTCTTGGGATCTGATCTCTTTCCAGCTGCGGCCACACGGATCTCACCTACTAAACCGCTGCCCAGCGGCGCAGGTGGTTGAGTAAAGGCGTAGCAAACAAGGAGCCATCACTGAGCCCACCGGATGTTCAGCTTCCCTCGGGTCCCCCTCGGCTCAGGCTCGGGGCGTCTCCCGGCGCTGCATCTGAAACGGGAGAGGAGCAAGGAGGGGCGGAGACGCTCGGCTGCCCTTCTGCCTTCGGCATCGCCCGGCTTCCCCACGGGATCCAACGCGCGGAGTGGACTCCTTTTCCATGGTTGTCCGAGGCTTGGAGCAGAAGCTACTGTCATGTGAGAGACAGGTGGCTCCGCCTAGCTTGGTAGTTAGGCTTGCTTTCGGTGAGAATAAAGACCAGCGTCCTCTTGTGTCTCTGTGGCGCAATCGGTGAGCGCGTTCGGCTGTTAACCGAAAGGTTGGTGGTTCGAGCCCACCCAGGGACGCGTGTCACTCTTTTAGAAAGTAAATAATGAACGATTGTTTCTAGTTCGCGCATCCTCTCCCAAACCCACTACCCAACTGCCCTCTGTGTCTTGTACACACACACACATACACACAAGGACATTCCTTCACCCTCTCTGGAGGAAAAAGCAGGTCACTGGGAATCCTGTAATTCATGAAAGAGTAGGCTTATCTTCTTTACCCTGTAAACTCCTTTTACCAATGAAGTTTTCCCACTGTTGTAGTTTCTATTTAACCCCTTCCATGTACTTCTGCGGTTTGGTTCTATGCTTTTCCTCTGACAGTTATCATTCTTGTACACATGAGGACAGGGTAGAATCCTGGAAGAGTAATTACTCTATCGCAGCCTTTACACTGGAGAAGGCAATGGCACCCCACTCCAGTCTCTTGCCTGGAAAATCCCATGGACGGAGGAGCCTGGTAGGCTGCAGTCCATGGGGTCGCCAAGAGTCGGACACGACTGAGCGACTTCACTTTCACTTTTCACTTTCATGCATTGGAGAAGGAAATGGCAACCCACTCCAGTGTTCTTGCCTGGAGAATCCCAGGGACGGGGGAGCCTGGTGGGCTGCCGTCTATGGGGTTGCACAGAGTCGGACACGACTGAAGTGACTTAGCAGCAGCAGCAGCAGCCTTTACATGGTTTTGTATGTGATTCCTTTTTCTTGTCTTTGTTGACTTATTGGTTATAAATATCTTGTTATTTCAGCAATTGTTTTAGGTGTGACAGCATACATACATCTGTAATTCAGTGCAGTCTGCCTTCCAGGGAGGGACACCTCCTCACATTTCTCGCCTGCCTGCCCTTATGCTTTTGTTGTCTGGTATTTTACTTTGCATATGTTATGACCCCCAAATTCAAGGTTGTTACTTTTCCTTAAATTGTTCCATATTTTTTAAGAGATTTAATTGATAATAAAAAAGCACATATTTTCCCATGCATATGCCATGTCTCTTTTCTTTCATTTCCTTGGTGTCCATCAGGCATTCCATCCGATGTGAGTTCCCTTCCTTCCTGAAGGATTCCTTTAACTTCTCTTGCTGTGTGAACATGCTGGTAATGAAATCTTTCAGCCTGTGTATGTCTATAAATGTCATCATTCAACTTATATTTCAGGGTTTGTGTTTTTTTTTGGCAGGGAGTAAGCATAGACTGGAGAAGGCAATGGCACCCCACTCCAGTACTCTTGCCTGGAAAATCCCATGGATGGAGAAGCCTGGTTGGGCTGCGGTCCATGGGGTCACACAGAGTCGGACACGACTGAAGTGACTTAGCAGCAGCAGCAAGCATAGACTTCCACCCTGACTTTTTCCACTCTCAGTCCTTTAAAAATGTTGCTTCACTATTTCTCACTTCCATTTCTTTTGATGAGAAATCTGACACAAACTTTATTTTTGTTTTCAGAATGTGCTGTGTCTTTTCTGTCTGGCTGCATTGTGTGTTTTTTGTTTTGTTTTGTTTTGTTTTCATTTTCAGTGGATTAGAGCAGTTTAATTATAATGGGACTGGGCATGGTTTTCTTCCTGTTTCTTGTGCTCACAGTTCATTTGGCTCTTTTGATTGGTGGGTTCATAACTTTCATTATGATTGGAGTATTTTCTATTGTGTTTCCTCAAGTTTTCTTTCTTCAAAAAATTTCTCCTGGATTTTCAGAGACTCCAACCACTCCTATATTAGGCCTTTTAAAGTTGCTCTACCTTCCAGTGGTGCTATGTTCTTTTTTCTTTTTTTAATTACTGGCATTTCATTTTGGATGTTTTCAGTTGTTCAAGGCTTAGTATTCCCTAACCTTTTCCTACAATGTCTAGTCTGTTGTTGACTCACAGATGTTATAATTTTCATCTCTAAAGTTTGCTTTTATGCCATTTTGTGTTCCACATTTCTAATGAACTTTTTGATCATATGTAACATAGTCATGGTAGCTGTTTAAAGTCCTCTCTACTGAGTTTTACATCATGTCAATTCTGGCTCAGTTTTGATTGCTTAATTATATTCTTTCTTTTGCATCATATTTTCCTGCCTCTTTGCATGCCTGGCATTTTGTTGTTGTTTGGATGCTGGACAGCATCAAAATTTCCCTTCTGGCTAGTTTTTTGGTATTAGTACTAGTATTTTGGTATTTCTATGAATTACCTTGAGTTTTATTTTGGGGTACAGTTAAGTGACTTGTAAACAGTTTGATCTCTTTGGATTTTGCTTCATGATTTTTTTTGGTAGGTCATTCAAGGGCTGACTATTCTAGAGCTGTGGTCTTCTCCAAGGTTCATGAGTTATATCAGAAGTCCAGTCTGACTGGCAACAGTGTGTACAATCGTCTATCCTAGATGAACTTTAAGCACTGTTCTATGATCTTGTTCAAAATTTCTTTTCTTTGTCTGAGGCATTTCTCCACAAGCCTACTCTTGTCAGAACTCTGCTTACTACTTACGGGAGGCTTTTTTGTATCACTGGATCGCTTTCTCATCACTGGACCTTTGTTCTCTGAACCCTGGCTGCCTTGCTCTCCAGCAAAACTCAGCAAAACTCAACAATCCAAAGAGTTGGTCTTGAATCCCCCTTCTCTTGCCCAACCTGGACACTCTCTGAAAGCATTAACATGGGCCAATGGCAGGACTCACCTTATTTCTCATCTCTCAGAGGCCGCTGTCCCCTTTTGCCTGATTTTCTGTTTCTAGAAACTGATATTATATAATTTCCTTTATTTTTCCTTTGGGAGCAAGCAAGAAGGGGAGAGTGAGATCTGATTTCAGGCTGGAGGGTAAATCTGATTTTTTCACTCCACCTTTGTAAGAAGCTGAAGGGATTTTAAGTGTTCTTAGTTTGATTTCAATAGCAGGTATGCCAATTTGTATTCCCATTTTTCCAACTCCATGAAACAGATTTTTTCTTCATATCTTGTCATCATGACAAACATGAGATATGTCTATAAGATACTCTAACAAGGGAAGTGGTACCCTCCTGATTCAACTAAGCTAGAGGTACAACAAAAGTCCAAGTGGACATCACCCTGTTGCATATGTTCAGCAGCTAAACTTCCAAGATGTTTCTAGAAAGCCTTCCAATAACTCTAATTAATTCGGTGGTGACCTACTTATTCAAGTCCAGAGAAGACTGATCAGAGTGACTCCGAATTGCTTCACACTAAATTTACTGATAAGAGGGGGAAAACATTGGTCTCAGACATTTATTCTTCCCTTTTCTTCATGAATATATTTTTGCCATCTGGATGTGCACATTTAATAACTGGCTGACCTCTTATTTAAGCCTACCTTAACATGCCAATCACTGTCTCTATGTGATTCCTTGACAGTGTTTGGCTGTTTCTGCAAAAATTATCCCATTTGAGACAATTGTTGGGACCAATAGGATTCTGCACCTGACAATCCATCTTGTGCAGACCTGGTACCAAGAGTTATTAGTCGACCTTCCCTGAGTTCTTCTGTTGAATCTCATGAGCACTCATGAGCTCTTCAGTTCAGTTCAGTTCAGTTCAGTCGCTCAGTCGTGTCTCACTCTTTGCGACCCCATGAATTGCAGCACGCCAGGTCTCCCTGTCCATCACGAACTCCTGGAGTTCACTCAGACTCACGTCCATCGAGTCGGTGATGCCATCCAGCCATCTCATCCTCTGTCGTCCCCTTCTCCTCCTGCCCCCAATCCCTCCCAGCATCAGAGTCTTTTCCAAAGAGTCAACTCTTTGCATGAGGTGGCCAAAGTACTGGAGTTTCAGCTTTAGCATCATTCCTTCCAAAGAAATCCCAGGGCTGATCTCCTTCAGAATGGACTGGTAGGATCTCCTTGCAGTCCAAGGGACTCTCAAGAGTCTTCTCCAACACCACAGTTCAAAAGCATCAATTCTTCGGCGCTCAGTTTAGGCTTTTTAGTTCCCCCTCCCCCAGGGAGAGAAATGATGCAGTGTTTGCTATGACCATGAGCTCTTAGGGTCTCACAAAGTAAACCTAACTCTTGGAGATTCTCTCTACTCTCTGTGAGTATCTTTGTCTGTCTGTCATTCTCTGTCCCTCATACTCTAGGTCTCCCCAAATCAACCCAATTTCTTCTCCTTTTCATCTTTCCTTTCACCATTGCACTAGATTGCTTTTAATCACTGAGCACTACTCAGGCAATTATTAGATGCCAGGCTCTGCTGTGGGGGGAGGGGGAGAGAAATGCTGCATTTTGAGTCAACTCAAGGTCTCTGCCCTGGTGAGTCCACATCTGGAGGATCAAAAGGGGACAGTATAGTGGGAGCAGAACTGGTTCCTGGCAGTGTGTTTTTTCCAGGCTAATCTGCTCATCTCGGCCTAGGGTTCTAGCAGTGATGGAGATAAGAGAAGAACAATGAAGATGATAACAGTAAGATGGATGACTTCAGATGTAGAAGGCAAGAAACCAAGAACTAAAATCTTTTTTTTTTTTTTTTTTTAAGTATTATTACATAAACAAGGACTTTAAGGAAACAGCAGGCTTTCAGTGATAGCACCTCACTTCCTGGAGCAGACATTCCATGTGTTCCACAATTCTTACAGTGACATTGATGGACACAGTCACTAACCTCCTTATAAAAGGTACCTAAGCCTCCTCTTAACCTGTTCACATATGGCCATTCTATAATCTAGAAACATAGGAGGCAGCATTGAAGTAAAACAGCGGTTCTCATTTCTATCTCAGTTATACATTATACAGGCAAAGATCACACATCAATCAATTTAATATCAGTCAAAGACTTCAAAGATAAAATAGACCTTAACATCAAAAGTTGATCTGACATAGAGAAATGTATGTTGGAATCATACAGTAAATGATACGCCAAATTGTAAGTAGAATAATTAAGTGACTATGATTTCTAGAATTATAATATCAATCTCTATTTAGCATATATGGTATACTTAATTTACTGGAACACATAATTTTAAATTTCATAGATGTAAATATTTATTGGATTAAAAAAATTTTGATAAACAAGTAAAACCAGTATAGAAAATTTAGGCCAGTACAGTGTTATTAGAATTTTGAAGAGAAAATAAACCCAAGACTTGTGCAAACTAGAATACTATGCTACCAATATTTTCCATATTATTACAATATTTGGAAAACAAAGTAGTTTTTAGACCTAAATTACTAAACTGGTGTGATGCATGCAAGGAGTCTTCTCTAGAAGTACAACATTTTCTGTATGATCACACATCAATTATTATAATTTTCTATAGTGTTAAAATATTTGAGATTTATCCTTATTATCAACTTGAATTATTATACTAGCATACTAGGCACATACTAATTTGTTTCTATGATAAAGTGAAACTAAACTTTTTGGTTTTTTTCTTCAGAATTACATTTAAGTGAGAAATTTCAACAAAAAACTCCTTGGGTGTTATCCACTGGAATTCTCAACCTAGAAGCTGTATCAGTACCTTATTTTGGGGAGGGACAGAGTGGAATGAACACAGACACAGTGGAATCAATACAAACTACAAATCAGAATGCCAGCAAAACGGAATCAAACCCAGTCTGTGGTGGTGAAAGCCCCAAATCCTAGCCACTAGACCACCAGGGAACCTCACAAAGTGTCTTATTTAGCATCTCCACGTAAAAACTAAAGTAAATATTATATTCCACAGATGCTGAGAGCAGAAAAGGGGGCGATTCCCAGCGGCCCAGGGTTGAACAAAGCTGCGCAAGTCTCCCGGCTCCTGCCCGGCTGTTCATTACCCTTCCCCTCTCCTCTCCTGGGCCATATTTTGGGCTCTGGGGCCAGGCTGAAAGGTAACAGGCTGGGTTCCATCCTGGTCTAGCTTTAGCGCTGTGTGCATCAGAGCCAAGGTCAAGCTGTCCTTCTGAACCTCTGCTGTCCTTATGAGTCAGGTGCTGACTGGCTCTCACAGGGTGATGGATGGATCGCTCTACTTCCTGATCTCTGACCTGGCTCAGGTGCCTCTCCTGCTAATGGCACGTGTTTGGGCACCTTTTCGTGCCCGGACAGCTCAGTTGAGCAGAGTTCTTTTCTACCAGTCTTTGGCTCCAGCCCCCAGTGAAGAGTCAGTTCGGTTTCTATTGTTCTTTCATGCAAACCAAGGGTGCTGAGGTGGGAAAAAGCCAAGTGTGCTTCAGACGGATGAACTTCTTGGTTTTCAGAGCCATAATATGTGTCAGGGTGTAGAGAAAATGTAGGCGCCAGAGGAGCTGAGGGGATTTCCGGAGGTAAAGGTTTTGTTCTGTGCCCTCCTTGGAGTAGCTGGTTGTGCCCTGGTGTCCACAGTGACTCAGACGAAGGAGGCTTGGTTTGTAGTGCGGAGCAAGCTTTCAGGCTGTCACGGAACTCCTGTTTATTGGGGATGGAAAATGCAGCTGCTTTCGAGGTCTCTCACTCCACGCCGCTGACATCTTTTTTGCGTTTAAAATGTATACAACTCTGGGAAAAAGTAAGGTTGTTTCCGCCCGGTTTCGAACCGGGGACCTTTCGCGTGTTAGGCGAACGTGATAACCACTACACTACGGAAACCACACGGGAATATATTTCTAATGACATACCCAAGAATTCTATGTTTGACCACAAGGGCCATCAGAAATTTTCAAAGGAAGGGGATCCTGGAAGTACAGGCTATCCCTTAGATAAGGAGACTGTGGCTTCTGAAAGGCTCTGCTTTAGGGCTCCTCGCTTCTCCTGAAGCGAGGCCCCCGGGGATCCCCGACAGTTTTAGCCTCGGGATCCTGCAACTAGAGTACAGCTACGCACCGGAAAGGAGGGGTCGCCCTCTCTGACTCCCCAGTTCCCAGAAGCCGAAGGAGCCTGGGGCTTTAGGTGCCTCTCAGACCCAGACCACCCCGATGCCCAGCAACAAGGACACAGCCCCTTACGGGCTGCAGACCCTCGCCTCGGTGGCCTTTTTCACGGCGCCGGCGGTCAGTGGGCTCCGCTTTCGGAAATGATCCATGCTTTAAAGCCACCCGGGAATCCGAGGACCCGCCCTCCCCTCTGTTCCGATGCGCCTGACCCGCGTGCTCTTTCGTCGCAGCCCTTTCGCAACCTCGCTTCTCCAGGGTCATCCCTGGGAAAGGTGATTCCTCAGGTTCCTGCCTCTGTAGCTTATTCTAGTCATCAAGTTTAAGTCCAAGACTTTCGTCACATTTTCACGTTTTAGCAGGAAGCGCAGCAAAGGCTGACGGCTCAGGTCTTTTGTGTGTTTGGAAATACCGAACATGAACGCGGGTCGGGCCTCCCAGCCTGTACTGAGTTTGCTTGCAGTCAGTCTCTGCATAAGGCCGCTGAGGAGCCAGGCTCTGTCCACACAGCTCTCGTGGTGATTCATCCCTCACTTACTGTGCTTGAGATTCTGCTTGAAGGACAGCTTTGTTTTCCCTTTTACAATGTCTGAAACGCCTTTTATTTGCCTTTTATAATATTTTCCAACAGGTCTTGGAGCTCAAATTTTAACCTAGGAGGAGAGAGAGATAAAGGCGGTTTTCCCAGAAAACAGTTGTCGGGAGGGGTTTTCGTGTTCACCTCACAAGCAGGCAGAGTTTCTTTTTGCTGAAAGACTTTAATGCAAAGTTGTCTGTCTGTCTCTGGTTTCCTTTAGAAGGGTAACAAGTTTGGAGGTGCATGTGCCGTTTTCTCCGGCAGTGGTTTTCTCATTTTCTTGGTGCGGCGGTCACCGCGTTTTCTTCCGGTCAGGGGCTCCTACTCCGGGGAAGGCGCGGGCCGCGTGCGCACCGGCCCCCAGGTCGCGGGGCTCCGCCTGGTTCCGCGTGGACTCCGAGTGCAATCGAGGGTGCGACCGCGCGGCAGTATCCTCACCAGCGCTGGAGCCTGAGTCCCCAAAGAGGCGGACTTCAAAACAGCTTTAGATCAGGACATTTCATGAGCTTTCCCCTGTTTTCCTCCCCTGCAGGTCCTAGTTTTCACCTTCCAAGTCCAGCCAGAGGAACGGATTCGCCAACTTTCTGTCGCCTCCGGCGGCGGCGTTGCCGTCTCACGTCGACTGGACCAGGGGGCGGTCGTCGTTTCCCGGACGGGGTGGAGGGACAACAGGCACCCGAGGGACCACAGACACATGGCTCCCTGCAGCCGCAAGGGAAGGCGCGGGGCTCCTGAGCCTGCGAGGCGAGCGCGCTGAGGGGACCGGGCCCTGCCCCTGCCCATGAGGCCGGGCCCAGAAGAGGGAAGCCGCCCAGCACTGAGCCCAACGGCCACCCAACGCCCCCACCATCCTCATCCGAGCTTCAGGGTGAGGGAGCCGAGCGTTCCACTGATTTCCCGCCTTTATCAGGAAAGTCGTTTACACAAATCCAGAGTCTAGAACAAGAGGGCCTGTGTAGACCAAAGTCCACATGGACCGAGAAGCAAACACGAAGTCCTAACGGGATGTGGGGTCTGAGGAAAGCCTTGCGTCAGATACTACTCTTGGTCTGAGCCCAAGGAAGTTGGCGTCATCCAAGGTGCAGACAGGGCAGGCGCGGCAGATCATGGGGGAAGACCTGGAATCCAGGGTTGGTGAGAGGTAACGCTCTCCTTCTAAACATGTTTCCTTGTCAAGCATGGGCCACTTGGCTCTCAGTGAGTGATGAGCGGGTCCATCTACTCCCTGATCTCTGACCTACTTCCAATGAACTTCTTGGCCTCTCCTGATAGTGGCACGAGGACCGGTTGCTTTTCCTCAATCCGCAGAGCCTGACGCTCTTCATCCTGCGTCTTTGGCTCCAGCCGGCGGTGTAGAGTTGAATTCGTTCTTTTGTTCTGTGACTCAAATTCGGTGTCTCTCACGTGTGCTGGGGTGAGGGAAAGCCAAGTCTTCACAAGGAATAAACTTCTTGGTTTTCAGAGACATAGTAGGTGCCAGCGGTAGAGACTAGGCCCCAGATGAGAAGGTGCGGGGATTTCAGAAGGTAAAGGCATCCTGAAGTCACTCTTGTCCTGTGCCCTCCTTGGATTCACTGACTATGGCTTGGTCTGCAGTGTGACTCAGAGCGGAGAAACCAGGACTGATTCTAGGGCCGATGGGGCTTTCAGGAGGCAAGGAACTCCTCCCATGTTTCTTGGGCCAAGGAAAATTTAAGAGAACCCACTACTGCCACACCTTCTGCCCCCCTTTTTAATTTCTTGAATGGGAATGTAAATCTCAGGAAAACAGCAAGTCTGTTCCTGCCCGGTTTCGAACCGGGGACCTTTCGCGTGTGAGGCGAACGTGATAACCACTACACTACAGAAACGATGGCTGTGTGGGAACTTGACTCTATGTCCACCGAAACCTCAAGTCCTACCGGCACTCTCTTGGTCACCAGTCTTTCAAATTGAAGAATGAACCTGGAACCACCAGTCTCAGGCGAGGAGACTGCGGCTCCCAAGAGCCTCTGCTTTAGGGCTCCTTCCCTCCCCCGAAACCGGGCCCCTCGGGCACCCCAGAGTCTGACTTCCGGATCCCACACCCAGTGCAGAGTCTCCAGTTGTGCTGCTATGCACCCGAGGGCGGGGGTCGCCTCTGTGGACGCTTCAGCTCCAGGAAGCTGAAGTTTGGCTTTGTTTGAGACCAGGGTGACCCGGTTGCCCAGCAGTGTAAACGCCGCTCCTCCCGTGCTGTGGACCAGCGCCGGCGCCACCCTGTTCAGTCGGCCTTTTCGGCGCTCTCGGAAATGATCGATGTTTCGAACCCACCCGGGAGCCGCAGGACTTGCTCTTCTCGCCCTCCCTCTGCTTCGAAGCGCCTGACCCGCGGGCTCCTTCCTCGCAAGCCCTTTCCCCGCTGCGCTTCCCCCTACCCTCCCCGCAGAGTCCTGGGGGTGGGACTGTGGGAGCCCCGGTCCTGCAGCTGTGGTGTTGCCAGTCGACTTTTAGAGTCCTGTTGTTTAATCCCATTTTCACGTTTTAGCAGGTATTGTAACAGAGGCTCTGCTTTAGGGCTTTTGGCTCTTTGGCACGGAACATCAACGCAGGCCGATCAAACTTTCTAGGCCTATACTGAATTCAGTTGAAGCTCTGGCCACCAGACTGTTCAAGAACCGCTAGGGGCTCTCGACCTGCCTGAAGATCCTGGAAAAGTCAGTGCAGATTTCAGGTCACAGGATCTCTCCCTCTTTTCTGAGATTATTTTCAAAAGGGCAGTTTAATTTCAACTATTAGAAATTAAACTTCGTTTTATTTGCCTGCTTAATTTTCCTGCTTAGCAGGTCATGAAGTGGGGATTTTAACAATGAGGAAGAGTCAGTTTTCAGAGAAAGGTAGTATCTGAAAAGTTCCCACGTTTTCCACATAGCAAAAGACCATGAGCAGAAAGCATTTCCTTTGTTGAAAGATATTAAGGTTTTTTCCTCTTAAGGAGTTTTTGACATGAAGTTAAAAATAAAAGCTGGTTGAGGGGTATTCTTTTTTCCCCCATCAGTTGATTTTCCTTAAAAAAAAAAAAAAAAAACCCAGGTATTTATTTATTGATGCTCTGGGTTTTCATTGCTACACTGGGTCTTCGTTGCTGTGCTGGGGCTTTCTGTAGTTGCTGGCAGCCGGGTTACTCTTTCATGCTATGGGCCTGACAGCATGTGGGATCTTTCCAGATTAGGGATCGAACCCATGTCCCCTGCACTGGCAGGTGGATTCTTAACTGCTGGACCACCAGGGAAGTTCCTAGCAGTAGCTTTTCTTCGTATAATAAATTGCCTCAATTATTCAAACTAAAAAAATTCACCCCTTATCCCCCAAGGCAGGAACAGGAACATCCTGTTGTCAAGGTCAGTGTTGTTCTGCTTTGGCTCAAAATGGGACAGGAATTGACTCTGTCAGCCACACCAGAGACTGGAATGACAGTTCCAGGTGAGGCAGATGTCATAACAGCTTAATCAGGAAATTTCCTGATACTTCCCTTCCCTCTTTGATCTATCTCCCTCTTTCCCCACCCATTCAGAGAACAGGATTCATTCTCTTCCTGCCTTGGAGGACACTTTGGCATCCCTTCTAGACAGGATAAAGGGAGTGGTTGCCCTTTCCCCTATAGGACTGGGAACAGCTAAGGGCACCAAGGGAACCACAGACTCAGTTCTTGGACCCCTGGGCACCTATACCTAAGGGGATCCTGACAAATCCCAAAAAGCACTGCCTGAAGCTTCTCTGCCAGCTGAACAGGGATGTGTGGGGTTCCTGACTCAGAGGAGCAGCCCAAACAGGCCTCAGATGTGTCCCTGAGCTTCCAGGACAGGCCTGGAAAAAAGCTGAAGTTGAGGGTAGAGCCAGGGAATAAGTGCAAAGGACAGGCTAACCCCACCACCTTGAGATTGTCTGGAACCTAAGATCTTGAAGGAGCTGAGGGTCTCATTTAGGTTGTTCTCCACTTTTATCCAATCTCATTTAGAGAACAGGAAAGGGTAGGATTGTGAAGAGCAAGGTCCAGACTTAACAAACAAGAGAACGTGCATTCCTAACTAATTAAATATGGGGCTTGAGTAAAATATTGGCATCAAAAAGAACTCTATGGGGGATTTTTTACTCTAAGCATTGGGAGGATGGGAACAAAGAATTTCAACTAAGGATGCAAATTAAACTAAGGAATTTCAACAATATGGGTGTAAAAGGTTTTTCTCAGGGGAATATCTGAAGTTTTTTTCCCAGGCCTCTATGCCTTGATTAAAAGATATAATAGATTTGAGCAGATAGTTCAGAAAGGAAGATATATTCATGTCCAATAAAGCACATAAAAGTGTGCTCTATATGATTAGCTATTAGAGAAATGAATACTGAAACCACAGTGTGAGACCACTATTCCTAGCATGGTTAAAATTAAAAAGACAAAAAAACACTCAATCTTGGCAAAGATGTAAAAAAAAATCACAACTTTCACACAATATTGGTGGGGATATAAACTGATAACAACTGCTTTGGAAAATGCTTTGGTGGGTTTTATGAACTTGAGCATATACCTTGCTTGAGTAATTCTTCACCTAGATATTTTTCCAAGAGAAGGGGAAACAAATATGCACAAAATCTCCTGTGTAAAGAATGTTCAAAGCAACTTTATTCACGACAACCAGGACTGGAAAAACTGGAATGTCCATTATCAGGTGAAGGGTAAGGAAACTTGGTATATCCAAGCAAAGGAATACCACTGAACAACAAAAAAAGGAATGAGTATCTGATATACTCAACAGTATGGATAAAATTTAGAGACATGGTGCAAAGAAGCTGGACACCAAGGAATACATATACTATGCTTCTGTTTACGTGAAGTTCTAGAAGATGCAAGACTAAAGTGAAAAAAAAAAAAAAAAGCCAGTGGTTGTCAGTAAATAATCCAGAGGATAAAGAAGATGATGTTGAGCCTAATGATTTTACATTATTTTTAAGCTTTGATTTTTTATTTAAAAATGTATTATTTATTTGTGGGTGGCAGGTCTTAGCTGTGGCACACAGGATCTTTGCTGCATCAAGTGGGCTGTTTCCTTGTGACCCATGGGCTCTCTAGTGATGCATGGGCTCCAGAGTGCATGATCTTATTTGCTCTGCAGCATTTAGGATCTTAATTCCCTGACCAAGGACTGAACTTGAGTCTCCTACATTGTAAGGTGTATTCTTAACCACTGGGCCACTGGGAAAGTCCCCCTGAACTTATAAATATTACTTTTATTGACATGTAGTTGAATTACATATTATAGTAGTTTCAAGTGCACAACATAATGATTTAATACTTTTTAAAGACTTTTTTTTAATGGGGATCATCTTTAAAGCCTTTATTGAATTTGTAACAATATTGCTTTTGTTTTTTATATTTTATTTTTTTGGCCACAAAAAAATGGGATCTTAGCCTCCTGACAGGAGCTATTGAACCTGCACCCCCCTACATTAGAAGGTGAAGTCTCAACCACTGGACCACCAGGGAAGTTCCATGATTCAATATTTTAATAGATTATACTCCACCTAAAACTTTGAATATTGGCTATAATCCCTGTGCTACACAACATATACTTGTAGCTTATTTATTTTATATAGTAGTATATACTTCTTTATTCTCTATCCCTATTTTACTCCTTCTGCCTTCCCTCTCATACCTGGTAACCATTAGTTCATTTTCCAAATATGAAAGTCTGTTTCTGTCATATTCATTCATCTCATTGTTTAGATTCCACATATAAGTGATAATATGCAGTATCTGTCTCATATAGCTCTCTGACTTATTTCTCTAAGTGTAATACCTTTCAGACCCAGGAAATGGCAAAACTTCATTGTTATTAAGGCTGAGAGCTATTCCATAGTGACGTGTGTGTATGTGTGTGTATACATTTATCTGTTGAGTGATATGAATTGCTTTTATATCTTGACAATTGTAAAATAATGCTGCTTTGAATATTGAGATGTATGTATATCTTTTAGAACCAGTGTTTTCTTTTTTTTTTTAATTTTATTTTATTTTTAAACTTTACATAATTGTATTAGTTTTGCCAAATATCAAAATGAATCCATCACAGGTATACATGTGCTCCCCATCAGTGTTTTCATCTTCTTTGGATTATGCCCAGGAGTGGAATTGCTGGATTATATGGTAGTTCTATTTTCAGTTGAGGAACTTCCACACTGTTTCTACAATAGTTGCATTAGTTTACATTTCTACTAGTAGTGTACAATGGTTCTCTTTTTTCCACCTTCTCAACTACCTTTGTTATTTGTAGACTTTTTGATAATACTCATTCTGACAGGTGTAAGGGTTTTGCTTTGCATATTTTAAACACACTAAGCTCATCCTCTTTCCTCACCAGAAGCCCACTAATATTTTAAATACCTCAACTAGAAAACATGGCTGTGTCGGCACCATTTCATTAATGGAAGCTTCAGACAAGGCTCCTTGAGAGAGCCATTTCACTTTTGAGGGGTGGTTTCTGAGCATGGGCCGTGTCCAAGGTTCCCAGTAGCCTAGCTCAAGGTTTGTTTGCTGCAGATTTTCCTGCTTTGACTGCAAATAAGGGTCACATTTGGTGCTGAGATTAAAAGCAAACTGAAGGATGTGTCACTTCATGTCCAGATAGATACCAGATGCAGCACTTTTAGGTTGGAGCCAGAGTTACTGCAGCCAAAACACAGACTAACTTTGCTGGGAGAATCTGCATTTCCTTTAATATTTTTGATATAAGATATCACAATATTTAGTTGCTTTGTTCTTCAACTTGCTTCCTGACAAGATGTAGTAGGAAGCAAAAATACTATGTGCTGATCTTTCTAAAAATGTTTAGTTTGATCAGAATGTAGGACACTAAACAAGATAATTAGCCTGTCCTCCTCAGAAATTCAATGCCATCAGAAACAATAAAAGCAAAGAAATCAGGAGAAAGTTCCAGGTAATAAGAACCAAAGTGCAATTTAGAAACTTTAATTGGAATGGGGGAGATAGCAGTACCACAACACACACACCTGATTCTAAATCTCTCACTCATATATATACTTAGTACAGATGCATATATTAAATGCATCTATATTTATATACATACCCATGTATATATCTATATGGATATGACATTTTTGAACATTGGTAAAATTTATACCTGAAGCATATATTAGATGATATTATTGAGTTAGTATTAATGTCCTAAGGTTTGACAATTGAATTGTATTGTGATTATATTTCCTGGTATTAGTAAATGATGCCCTTAATACCAGGAAATACATTCTGAAGTATTTGGAGGTGGTCTTTTTATCTGCATTTATTGAAGCAATATGAATGTGTTGGGGAGGGGGGTGAATGCAGAGAGAGAAAAGGAACAAATGAATGTTAATTGTTGTATTTAGATGAATGGAAGAGAGGTTCATTGTATGATTCTTTCAAATTTTCCATAGGTATGAAAAATTTCAAAAAAAATAATTGTGGGGGTGGTGGTTGGGGGGTGGTGGAAATGACTGTAAACACAAGAGGTTGTGAAGAGCTCAGTCCCGGACTAAAAATTGGCCCTCAATGGTCTCTCCCTTTCAAAATGAGGTGACAGTGCTCAAGGCCACCCACATGTATAAGAAAATGTAGGTCATTGGTGTGCTTTAGAAACCTATCTAAAGGATCCTTTCCTGCCACCCAGAATTTGTCCCCCTTACATGAATCAACCTTCTAACCTAGAAAACTGGTAAATTGAATGCTACTTTATACCTTTCAGAGTTTCTGGATGAAATGTCCTGATTTAATGTTTGACAGTGAAGACAGGCAGATGGCTGTTGTTGTTTAGTAGCTCAGTCATGTCCGACTCTTTTGCCACCCCAGAGACTGTCACCTGCCAGGCTTCTTCTCTCCATGGGATTTTCTAGGTAAGAATATTGGAGCGGGTTGCCATTTACTTCTCCAGGGGATCTTCCTGGCCCAGGGATCAAACCCCTATCTCCAGCATCGGCAGGCGGATTCTTTACCACTGAGCTTCCAGTTCTATCCAGGTATGTTAGATCTCTCTCGTGGGTCCTAGACACAGACCTCTAGGATGGAACTTTCGCTAGAGCGTATCAAAAGTACAACAGTGAGCAGTAGTTTCTCAGGATCCTTCTCTGGCAGAGATTCTATCATTGTGGCCTTGGGTCCCCCATCGGGTGGATATGTATGAGACTGTTGCTCTGCTTGCAGATGCCCAACATGGGTGCAGAACTTTTTGCCTGAGTATCTTGGTTCCCAGATGGTGAGACACAGTGAATTTTTCTGTGTAATATTAGGTGCTCAATATCATTTAATTTTGGAATGAGATGATGCATTGAGACTTGGTTTCTATCACTCTGGTTCATAAATGTAGTGGGCACATTAATGTTTGAGTTCTTGCTTTATGTAGAAGAAAGAAAGCTTTATAATTTTGATTATACAAAAAGATGATAGCCAACATAATGTATATGAAATAAACTTTATTCTAGGATTGTTCTAAACCCTCAACCTCCCAGGAAAAGGGACATGTGCTAAAGAGCTAATGAATGGTCTGTAGTAACATTATTCTGACTTATTCTTCACCCAAGTCCTTGCCATTTACTTCCAGCTGCTGATGACTCCAGTTATCCACAGGAGGAAGATGGGGAGGAAGAAAGATTAGGGCTTTTCAAGATTATCTGTGAATCTAGGCACTGATGTCCCCTGAGCAGTTGTCATATTTGTAGGCTGAAGGGCTGTGTTTTCTGCAATTGAACTATCTGTTTGGAGTAAAAATCTGAGCTGGGTGAAATCTTGCTCTTCCTTTCAGATTTGGATTTTGATGTTTTGTTATTTTTCTCATCAGTTGGGGAAATGTTTGTGACTATGCTTTGTTGAAATAAAACAGAACTTTTCATAGTTTCAGCATTAGTTTTTACAGAAACAAAAAACAAAAACAGGATTTTCTATCAGATTCTGCTTATACCTAACTGAGGTTGCAGTGAGAACTAAAGAGGAAAGAGGCCACGTGCCACCTGAATCCATTACATGGATAAGCTGTGGAGGTCAGCTACAATCTGGAAAGAGAAAGCTGTGCTAGCAGATTAGAGGAAAGTCCTCTGAAATATACCATAGGAACATAGGACTCCACTGCCCCAAAACACTGAGGGCCTTGCTCAAAGCTGCTGCAGGTGGATTAGTCAGATCCCTATCTCCTCCTCAGCATCAGTTTACTCTCCATTCTACTCTTGTAGAGAAAAATGAAGGCCTTTCACATCTCTCAGGAGAGAGGTGCCTAGCTTTAAGCATGCACATTCAGAAACAGCCTGTTCTGGGAAAGAGAGGCTATTTTGAATGGAAATCTGGCTCCTAACTCCATGTCCTACCCCTTTTAAATAGGAGGGTGGTGTTAAGAGAACAGTCATAGAATGTGAAACCAGGAGAGTGAGCAGACACTATCTGTACATTGTGATTTATAATGAGAAATGTATATTTATTTGGTCTTCATCTCTATTTCTGATTCAGAACGCCTAAAAGCCTTGGAATTTCCTAAGCGGTAGAAGATAAAGGTTATTGTGTTATGTTAATGAAGCAACATTTGGAAGCAAGTAATGATGGGGGCTTGTTGCCAGGAAGGTCCATCTTGCGATTAAAGAGTTGGAACTTCCTGTCCCAGCCCCTGACCTATGGATGGGGAGAGGGGCTGGAGATTGAGTTCAGTCATTATGGCCAATAGTTTCATCAATCAGGCCAGTGTAATGAAGTCTCAAAGGTTTTTAGGGTTGTGACCACATGGAGGTGGTGGGAGAGTGGCTCTCTCTGAGAGGGCATGGAAGCTCCACAACTTTTCCCATGCCCTGCCCTGTGCATCTCATCCATTTGCTGTTCCTGGGTTATATCCTGTATGTAGTTAGAATAGGAAAAAGGAGTCCAAAATGGCAGTGGCTAAAAGACAAAGAAAGGAAAAAAGCCCTCAAAAATGTAACAACAGAAAATCCGTGGACAGGACTGAGAACTTCAGGTGAAACAAACACGCCCCACTTCTTGGGTAGCCCAATTTACATAGGGCAAGCTCAGCAGGGAGGAGACAAAACTTATAAAAGGAGGAAGCCAAGACAGATTGAGGCCTCTCCTTTGGGGTTGGCCCACCCTCATGCCTCGAGGGTGTATTATTCTTTGCTTGCCAAATAAAACTGAGCTGTACCCAAGCTGTAACACTGGTCCACTGTTTCAAATCTTTTCTGCAGCGAGACAGAACCGAGGAAATTACACACTCCCCTGACATATCCTTTTATAATAAAATGGTAATGTAAGTACAATGTTTCCCTGAGTTCTTGAAAAACAACTCTAGGAAATTATTATTGAGAAGGGGATAGTGATAGCCTCTGATTTTTAGCCAGTCAGTTAGTAGTACAGGTAATATCCTGGGCTTTCAATTGACCTCAGAAATGGGCAAAATGTGAGGCTATATGGCAGTCTTGTAGGACTTAACCTTTAACCTGTGGAATGGGAAATCTCCCTTACCATCTTGGAATAGGTACCAGAACCTATATACATTCAGGTACACTTCCTTTGCCCATGAATAAACAGTAGGTCAAGAGATTAAGAAGTACCTAAAGCCACATGACCTTAAATTGAGAAACCTGAGCCTGGAATTCAGGCTTCAATAATAGGGTGAATTTTGTAACTAAATGGTAGGTTTCCTAGAGCTCATTCCTGGAGCCTGGAGTTTGGAGACCTGTAGAGGGAACATCTTTCTAGATAGAGAAAACTATGAGAATTATGAATTCTGTAATAGTGTTGGTCTCCACATCTTTTGTTTTGATAGTCAGATGTGGCAAGTAAAGAGAGCAATCTGAAAGTCGTCTCCCTGTGGGTTTTGACTGCTTATCTCTGGACTATGACTCAGGTGACGTGGAAGGCTCTGATATTCTTCCCTGATGTCTGTGTTTTCATTGTATAGCTGGGCAGTGGATTCCAGGATCTGCCTGTAGAAGTGAGAAGTGCATCCTGATCCAGGAAATAATTACTGTTTAGTCAAGTTACACACATTTGCTTCAGAGGATGCTCTCTGTAGTTCCTTGTCCTGTGCTTCTGCCTCAGCTCAGAACAAAACCAGGGACTCAAGGGTGGGGACTTGAGTGCGATGGGGCAGAAGCTTAACTTTCACATGGCCCTTTATAAATGTCCAAACACACATACATATTATCACACCTAATGGCTGCAATTAGAAAGGGAGACTTTCTCATTAAAAAAAAAAAAAAAGGCTGCTGCTTTGGTGTGGGAAGGGGCCAGGTCACTGTCCCAGCACAAGACTGTGGAATGATGACCACTGTGTGAGTGCAGTCCAAGAGGAGGATGTCAGCACAAGAACCACCATGGGGCCCATGAAAATTAACCAAGACAAAAGGGAGGGCAGAGGGGAGACCCTCGCTCTGCTGCAAGAGGAGCTCAGCAACCTGAGTTCTGCTGAATGACGATCATACAAGAGGAGAGGAGCACAAAGTATATAGTAGTTCTGGATCTCATCTGCTGCAGCCATTCCCCCAGGACATGGAATGAGGTAGAAGATGGAGAGTCTTTATCAGTAATGGACTGGCCAGGGCCCTTCAGCAAGATCACTGACTTTCACCAGTCTTCTGCCAACTTCCTCTTCTCATCAGAAAACACCAGGTAACCTTCTGGTGCTTAAGAGCCCCTTAGGCTTTCAAACAAAGCGTGGCCCAGGGCTAAGCTCACTCCACAGGGTCACCTCCTACTTAAGGATCTGGGAAGTCTTAGGGGGGTTGATACAGGTGGGAAAGGATTGAAGTCCTCTTCAGAATAGGGCTTGTCTAGCACTGGGAAAGGAGTGGCCCCCTTTCCATATGACTTTGTGAGTACTAGTAAGAAATTCCTCTCTGCTAAATGCCTCTCCCACCTGATTTATGACTACACATCTTTAAGAGATGGCAAAGACTTTCCTCTGCACCTCAGGGTGAAATGGGAAGCAGCAAATGAAGATGTCTTTGTAAGGGAATGGACTGAGTAACAAAAGGCATGTTTATACCCATCACTGGCAAAAAGACAATACCTGACATGGTTTATATCACTATGAAAAACTCAGTTAACAGTGAGAAACTTAAGATAGGCTCTTTCTCCTTCCTGGAAGAGAATATAAAACGTATTGTCCTCTAACAATTCAAACTTTTGTCTCCAAAGAAAAATCAGTCACATAGGGAAAAGAAGATGAATGTTGAGGTCTTCATCTGTGCACACACACCCATGGGTCTGCTAACCCAGGGGGTCTTACTCATGGAGGAGTTTGGGTGGGTTTTTTGGAAAGGTACATGCTAGTGACATTGCTGCTAGTATCAGCCATTTCTCCAGCAGATATGTTGGTTGTTGGTTTAGATTAGAATACTTCACTGAAACCAAACCCACAAACAAACAAAAACAACCCCACCACATCTTGTGTTGCACCAAGAATGGGAACCCCGGACATTTACACAAGGGTTGCCAAGATCAGTTTTCATTCCAATCCCAAAGAAAGGCAATGCCAAAGAATGCTCAAACTATGGCACAATTGCACTCATCTCACATGCTAGTAAAGTAATGCTCAAAATTCTCCAAGCCAGGCTTCAGCAATATGTGAACTGTGAACTTCCAGATGTTCAAGCTGGTTTTAGAAAAGGCAGAGGAACCAGAGATCAAATTGCCAACATCCGCTGGATCATCAAAAAAGCAAGAGAGTTCCAGAAAAACATCTACTTCTGCTTTATTGACTATGCCAAAGCCTTTGACTGTGTGGATCACAATAAACTGTGGAAAATTCTGAAAGAGATGGGAATACCAGACCACCTGACCTGCCTCTTGAGAAAATCTCTAAGCAGGTCAGGAAGCAACAGTTATAACTGGACATGGAAAAACAGACTGGTTCCAAATAGGAAAAGGGGAATGCCAAGGCTGTATATTGTCACCCTGCTTATTTAACTTCTATGCAGAGTACATCATGAGAAACGCTAGGCTGGATGAAGCACAAGCTGGAATCAAGATTGCCCAGACAAATATCAATAACCTCAGATATGCAGGTGACATCACCCTTATGGCAGAAAGTGAAGAGGAACTAAAGAGCCTGTTGATGAAAGTGAAAGAGGAGAGTGAAAAAGTTGGCTTAAAGCTCAACATTCAGAAAACTAAGATCATGGCATCTGGTCCCATCACTTCATGGCAAATAGATGGGGAAACAGTGGAAACAGTGACAGGCTTTATTTTGGGGCTCCAAAATCACTGCAGATGGTGACTGCAGACGTGAAATTAAAAGACGCTTACTCCTTGGAAGGAAAGTTATGACCAACCTAGACAGCGTATTAAAAAGCAGAGACATAACGTTGCCAACAAAGGTCTGTCTTGTCAAGGCTATGGTTTTTCAGTGGTCATGTATGGATGTGAGAGTTGGACTGTGAAGAAAGCTGAGCGCCAAAGAATTGATGCTTTTGAACTGTGGTGTTGGAGAAGACTCTTGAGAGTCCCTTGGACTGCAAGGAGATCCTACCAGTCCATCCTAAAGGAGATCAGTCCTGGGTGTTCACTGGAAGGACCGATGTTGAAGCTGAAACTCCGATATTTTGGCCACCTGATGTGAAGAGCTGACTCATTGGAAAAGACCCTGATGCTGGGAAAGATTGAGGGCAGGAGGAAAAGGGGACAACAGAGGATGAGATGGTTGGATGGCATCACCGACTCAATGGACAGGAGTTTGGGTGAACTCCAGGAGTTGGTGATGGACGGGGAGGCCTGGCATGCTGCAGTTCATGGAGTCGCAAAGAGTCGGACATGACTGAGTGACTGAACTGAACTGCCAAGGTCCGAGCCTTGGCCTAGAGATACAGCCTGACATTTTAATACTGAGATGGAACCTTAATGGGAGAGAAGGCACCCGAGGGAGGATGGACACTGATACTTGAACACAGGAACCGTGATAAGTGGACTTTGAATATGGGCAGGACTGCTGATGGTCTTGGAAACTTGAAAAGCCCAAGACGTTGTCAGAAGCTGTAATTAGCAAGAACATTTCAGGAAAGCTAAGATGCTTCATCTTAAAGAAGGAAGTTTATTAGACAGATTCTGTACATGTGCTGAAGGGTGGCAGAGAGTTTCTTGTGATCCATTTACTCTCTGCAGTCTGGTTTACTAGGGGTTCCTCAGCTTGCATTTGCCAGAGAGGGACAGAGGAAGGGAGGTGAGGTGTGGACCAGGAAGAATGCAAATGAACAGATCCACTAGGGACTGTTACTTGAAACTTGGTCCCAGAACTGTGTTCAGCCTAATCACTTTTTCACGGTTAGTTCTTAGGTTCTGCCTGCATAGATTATCTCAATTAACCTAAACAGAGGTGGTTAGCAGGTAGCAGCTACCAGAGCTTTATTATTCAGTCTTCTAATTGTTGGGGGTTATTCTCTTTATATTGGGAGTACTCACTGGCTCTGTCCACAGCAGAGCTGGCGTCCTGCACATCACACACACAGGCATTGCTGCTGGGAGGCTTGTGGGAATCATGCTGACTGGAATGCGTCAGATACTTTTCATCGAGTGGGTCCTCTAGGACTTCATAAGCTTCTTCTTCCTGGAGCCCCATGCTGAGCCTGAGTGGGGGATGGAGAAGGAAGCAGACAAGACAGGAGATGAAAATAAGGCAACCTGAAACCACAGCCTGACAGCTGGTGCTCATCTGAAGCTCATGGAAGAGACACAAGAAACCAAAGGGATCATTCTCTCAAAGAGGGAAAAAAAACCAACATAACAATTCGCTTCTGACTGGTGTTTCAGTGTGCCCACAGTTGGGGTAGGAGAGAGAGCAATATGTGTTCAGTGGACTGATCTCATAACATGGAGGAGGAAGTAGACTCAATGTCTCTTCTAAAATATACTCTGACACACAGGACACTCAGAGACCTATAATACTGACATTAAAATGCTGTGAACAAATTTTATGCAATAGTATATGAAAGGGTCCATTGAATACTGTCTCCTGACAGAATAACCTCCTAGGGCTCTTGTAGCTTTTAGGTCTCTCTCTCTCTTTAAATATTTAATGATTGACTTTACCTTGGACTACAAGGAGATCAAACCAGTCAATCCTAAAGGAAATCAGTCCTGAATATTCATTGGAAGGACTGATGCTGAAGCTGAAATTCCAATACTTTGGCCACCTGATGCGAAGAACTGACTCGCTGGAAAAGCCCCTGTCGCTGGGAAAGATTGAAGGCGGGAGAACAAGGGGATGACAGAGGACAAGATGGTTGGATGGCATAACCGACTTGATAGACATGAGTCTGAGCAAACTCCAGAAGTTGGTGATGGACAGGGAGGCCTGGCATGCTACAGTCCATGGGGTGGCAAAGAATCGGACACGACTGAGTGACTGAACTGAACTGGACTATGAAACATCTCCCAACATATATTAGAACAAATGTGCAGGGAAAAAAGGCAAGCATCTCACTTTGGTTTTTAACTAGGTTTTTAGAAAATAGAGACTAGGGTTCTCTGTTCAGTTTACCTTTAGTTCAGAATGACTCCAGTTAAGTAAACTTGAGGAATTACTAAGAAATGGCAACTAATACAAGAACTTCAATGAGAACAGATAACATGGGTTAAAGGACACATCATTGTGTGATGAATGAATGAAATAGGAACTATCAGCAGCTTCTGGTTTCTCCTGGATCTGGGACCTTTGGCCTCTGGGTCTCTTGCTTCAGGACTCCTCTCTAGGTTTCACCACTCCATTATCAGCCCTTTCATCACTCAGAGTTACCTGGCTGCCAGTGACTCCTGTCCCTCTTCATCCTTCTTATCATGGTGATTTTCTGTGAACCAAAAATAGAGCTGGTGGGAAACTGAGCAGGGCCTATTTCATGTTTTACAGATACAAGGGCCTATCTGACCAGAAACACAATAGTTTAAATATTATTACTGCTTCCTGAGGCATTCACTTCAAAGGCAGCTATTTCAAAGAATCACAAGGAGAGCTACAGGAGTAGATGAAGAGGCAGGCTGCCCCATCTCTGAAGTTTCTCTTCTTTCAGGAGACCCTGCTTGTTTTAAATAGCTGGTGTTTGACAGCTTCTTTTTCCTTACTGTGGGGCTTCCTAGGTAGCTCAGTGGTAAACAACTCACCTGCCAATGCCAGAGACATGGGTTTGATCCCTGGGTTGGGAAGATCCCCTAGAGGAGGAAATGACAACCCATTCCAGTATTCTTGCAAGGAAAATTCAATGGACAGAGGATCCTAGCAAGCTATAGTCCATGGGGGTCACAATGAGTCACACACAACTGAGCATGCACCATCTTTGCCTTTTTGCACTTTAATTCCCTCTTTTCTATTTTAAAGTCATTTCTATGTTAAAGAGTGAATCTATGACACTCTAGGCAGGGGGGAAGCCAGATACAGAAGTGTTGGACAGATACATCTGATATTAATTGAAAGGATGAAAAGAAAAATCAGTGTCAAGATGAAGAGCATTGTTTTGAATGACATGAAGATAAACCATATTAGTAAGGAGGCCCTTAAGAACAATTAAAATTCTGACTAATAATTGCATCACTCTGTGGGATTTCATAATTTTGTAATTATTGTATAAATATTTCTCATAGATATCCAACTAGAATGTGAGCTCTGTGAGGCTAATGACATTGCCATATGACCCAACCTACAGTTCACAGTACAGCATGCACGCCTGAGTAGGCAATCAGTCAATATTTAGAACCACGTAATCCCAATGCTGGAAAAGGCAATGGCACCCCACTCCAGTACTCTTGCCTGGAAAATCCCATGGACGGAGGAGCCTGGTAGGCTGCGGTCCATGGGGTCTCGAAGAGTCGGACACGAATGAGCGACTTCACTTTCACTTTTCACTTTCATGCACTGGAGAAGGAACTGGCAACCCACTCCAGTGTTCTTGCCTGGAGAATCCCAGGGACGGGGGAGCCTGGTGGGCTGCCGTACATGGGGTCGCACAGAGTTGGACAAGACTGAAGCGACTCAGCAGCAGCAGCAGCAATCCTAATGCTAGACTAAACATTGACAGTCGTCTAACCTATCTGATGCCTGAATTGCCTCACAAGTAAGTGATCTTCCACAGATTGTCTTTCGAACTCTCTTCCTTGTTGTTGCTCAGTCACTATATCCTGTCTGACTTGCGACCTTATGGACTGTAGCCCACCAGGCTCCTCTGTCCTCTACTAAGTTTGCTCAAATTCATGTCTGAGTCTCTATTCCTTAGAGTTGCTATAAAGTGTCAGAGGAGGTGAAGGCAGAGACTAGGGAGAAAGAGGATTTCCAGACCTAAGCTTCCTTCAATCAAGTATCTCTGCTTTAGTGACTCTTTCACATTTGAGCTGCTCAGATTTTACTTCAACCAAGGTTAAAAGATGTCTTGAATGCCACAGTCTATTAATACCTTTTATTTGAAACTCTCCAAGGATGGGCAATGCTGGTCCTTTCAAATTAATAATTTATTTTCTAGGCATAGCTGCTCAGTTATCTATCTAGTCAATGGCCCTACCAGCTAACACTCCTCCTAGTCTGATACTTAGAAAAAAAAAATCAAATGTGCCAGAGAAACATTATTATCAAGAAAGGCACTTGAGAATGTTGGAAATTAGGGGTGTACTTTCCCAGCCATGGCCAAGTTTCAGGCTTGTCAAGAGCAGAGGTCCTCTCGGTCCCCTGCTGCTACTCCCCAGAGACCTAGTCTTACAGAGACCCAGGCCTGAGACAGGATAACCTGTGGCAGCCACCATCAGGAAGTCCCTCTCAGGAGCTAGGACTGTTTTGCCACCATAGATTCCTTGAGTCGGGACTGCATAGCTGAAACAGTAGCAGGAGATTCACAGCTTACTTTCCAAATGTGGTTTGCAGTTGTGTAGAAACACTTTGCCCTCGAATGTGCTCTACAATATAAACCAAATCTAATATTAAAAAAGATGACAATCACCACACCTATAAAAAAGCAAGAATAAGTATTATAATTAAGCAAATATTTGTTGAACACATTTGTTCACATGTATGTGAGATGGTTCTAACCACTGGTCATTGTGCATTTAATCTTCATAACCCTCTGAAGTAAATACTGTTGGTGTTCCCATTTTATAGATGAGGTTGCTGAGGTAACTGAGATGCAGTCAAGTTGAGTTCATTTGCCCAAGGTCACAGCTAGAAGCTACATTACTGGTGTTCCAACCCAGGCATGTGACTCCATTTTATTCATATATTACATCAGGGAGAATCCAGAGACCTAACTAGTCTTCCATCAGTTCCCACAGCCTCTCAGGCTGTCTTTGTCTAGCTCTATGCCTGCGTGTACATTTCTGCCCTTCTGTTTTCTCTGTATTCTACCTCCCTGGGCTTCCCCACTTGACACACTTCCCACACAGCTTCCTCCTTACCCAAGCCGTGTAGCCAATCTCCTCTTCTCTGCCAGCTTCCCTTCCTCAAAGGGCGTTTCCTCCTCCAGCACAGATTCAGTGAGGTCCTGTACTCTTCACACTCTGGGAAAACAGAGACACTGTCTCAGGGGAAGCTGGCCCTGCCGCTGTGGCCCAACCTTCAAGGGAAGAGGAGGGGCCACCCCAGGACAGATACCACCTGGGTACTGGGCTCCATGCAGGGAATCCCACATCTGATTCCTCAGCCTCCCAGCTACTAGCATTTGATTCCCCCCAAGTTAGAGCTGGGGAGAGAGAACCTCAAAGAGGTTCAACTCAGTTCATTCAACCAGAACTGTCTGACTCAGAATTCACATACATGAGTTGTGACTCAATCTTGGGGCCTTCTTTCCATCACCAACTCCCAGAGTTCACTCCTGACTCACGAAATTCCCTGTGTGTTTGGGACTCCTCAGTGAGGCTGATCCAGCCAGTTTCTCATCTTCTGTCATTTCAAAGTTTTCCTTTGCTTGGAATCCTCCCAGCAAAGTGTCTTTTCAAAGAGTCAAAAGCCTTCGACATATGCTCAAATGCTGGGGTTTCATAGAGGTTGGAAAAGGACTAAGATGATTCAATCAAGAACAAAGCAAAGATTTTCAAGAATTATCATCCTGTAATCATCACCACTCAAATCTGAGGAGGTAGATTACTAAACCTTGTTACCTTACAGATGATATGAACCTGGGCACAGAGAAGATGAACAACATGTATTTGAACCCAGAAGTCTGGCATCAGGACACAGGCTCTTAATCCCTGCACTGTGCTATCTTTACATGAAGATGTTGGATTTCCTTCCTTTAATTTTATCTAGAAGCAATAATGATTATAATAAAAGATGTAAAACCTGAAGAATCTCAATGCATCCCCATACCTTTTGTTGGTGGGAGAACTTCACACAGTGATTGTAGGCTTTAATTTAAACTTTTTTTTCTTCATGTGAAACAACAAAATAGATGATTTATTGTAGATATTACATTCAGCCACAACTGAGAAGAGAACTAGTCCATAGTATCACAGGTCCAGGGCAAAGGACTTGTTCTAACAGATTTTCAAGATATCAGGAAGGTGGGTCATCAAAGGTGGCTGAGGAGGTAGAGAATATTCCTAGATGTTCCAGATCCATTGAGACAAGTTCTAGATGTAGAAGATGAAATCCACAATTTGAACCCTGCACCCTGGCCTCAGGGCACCCTTGTTTACTACACTGTGGCTACCTGTACTGGATTCACTTCGACCTGTGCCTCATCTTTCTTCTTTTGTGCTTCAGCCTGCACATTTGCTTCTTCCTCCACTTTGCTCACATGGTGCAGAGGTTTCTCAAAAGACAGTACTAGGGCCGAGAGCTAATGTTAACTTTTTAGTCCATATCAGTAAGTTGGATAGAAAATTTTATCCCCCATTGGTTTATTGAAAAATAATTGTAGAAAATTGAAAGGCTGCAACTATGGGTGTCTCTAAGAAGTCCCCACATTATATCCTGTCCAGCAGCACCTGTCCCTCAATCTTGAAGATGTTGAGATGACATCCAGTGGGTTTTCAAATTTTAAAAAAAGCTGTATTATGATCATAATAAATGATGTAAACAAACAAACCCTTACATTCCCATTCCTGGGACTGGAGGTCACTTCTTTGATAAATAGGCTTTAATTTTTACTTTTTGATCCATGTCAAAAGTCAGATTGGACTTGCTTTTATCCCCATTGGTTTATTGAAAAGACATGCAAAAATGTTAAGGAGCCTCTGAGTTTCAGGAAATACCCTCAATCTCACAAGAGTGTGAGTGTCCCTTTGAACATCATTCCCAGGATCTTGCTCCAGTCACTATAACTCCACCTCCTCCCTTGCTGTGTGCTATTGATGTTCTCATTTCCAGATCTCTGTGGTTCAGTTGGGAATAGACAGCTTTAAGGTCCTTTAAGGCAGGCAGGATGTCCTGTCACTTCTTTCTTCCCTAGTGCAGCTAACACAGAGCTTTGCAAATGGATGAGCTGCAAAAATTTGAATTAAATCCTCAAATGTTTAAGCCAACAATGATATTATATGTTTATAGAATCTGATATTATATTATATGTTTATAAAATCTGAAATGTATTCCTGGGAGAGAAAAGAAAGTTTAGTGCCTGAATGAGATCTTAGCCTCATTCTCCCTACACTCTCACAGCAAACTTTACCCCTTTGTTCCTCAGTGTCTCCATCCTCTGAGAAAGTAGGGTTAAACTACCTGTTTCTATCTTTCTAGGAGTGTAGTAAGGATGCAATTTATTTTGATGAAGGAGGGAAAAGAAAGTTTGAGAGCTTGTTTTGTTTCTTTGGGGAAAGATGACAATCATTTATCACTATGGTGACTGTGACCCTGAGGACTCACTGTATTTCTGCAGCTGTTTGGCCAGGGAGTAAACAGTAGCTTGGGACATGAGGAGTTTCTCTGTGAGTTTTTGAAAGTCCTGTTTCCTTTTTTCCAGCTGGGAGCTCAAGCACTGGTTGGTTTCCAGGATGCCCATTTTGTCCTCAAACCAGAGAAAATGGTGAGAGATACTGCCATGCTGAAGCTTAGGGTGGAATAGGTAGAGCCAGAACGTGGGGAGAAAGAAACCCAAAGAAATAAGAAATTACAGACAAATGAATGGATTGTGGTGATGGATGTTGCCTGATAAATTACTAAAATCACTTAAAGTATACAATTATAATGAGTGGGTGAGGATTATAGTATGTAAATTATTGCTTTAATAAGATTTCATTAAGTGAAGAAATGTCTTTTAACAGGTTTGTAAAGAATATAGATATAATTTATTACTTACTTTTGGTCTAGACTTTGTCAGCATCCCACAACTCTGAGAATCTTTAACTGCAAAAATAAGGCACAAGAAGCCAAAGCTCAGAGGTCAGGCTCTGACAAGAGTGCCAGAGGGAGGACCCAGCTTGGCAGGTAATCACGTGGAGTTGCAATAACAGAACTGGAAGGAGGGGTGTCACGGAATCTCGGGAGCTCCTATCTTTCAGTGGACTAGGCCATACTGATACTAAAGGTCATCTGGTCTGTTCTGAAGGTCACCACTGATGGGGACATTCCCTCAGCAGCCACTCTCCATATTTGTGTACCCTTGTACTGATACCACAGAACTATCTCTTTCTAAAATTTAAGCCTGTTTCATAATGTTTACTCTTGCAAGCACAGAAAACATGAATTGAGAGTTTTCCAATTCTTTCATTGTTTAAGGACTATCATGAAGACACTTTTTCTTATAGAAAAATGGAAAACTTTTAGATAGTCTTGTTATTCTTTGTTTCTCTAGTTTTTTTCACACCAATTTACTATTGTAGGAGAAAAAAATCCTGAGTATAATACAGTGACTGTAATACAGCCCGGCCAAGTGCAGCGCTTAGCACAGGCTGTTGCTGTGCACCATTACCCCACACCCTGTTAGCAGAACAGTTACTTCGGGATCTTCAGTAGTTCTGCTTAGCCCTTGGTCGGTGCCGCAATGGGCCCTGTCCACAAGTGAGAAACTGTCAGTGAGCTTTCATCAGTAGTGACTCAGCCAACAGTAGGCGGAGTGGTGGTCATCAGGTGGAAAGTGAGATAAGAAGCGGATCCCAGCCTTCTCCCTGGAGCCTTCCAACTCACCTGGCCTTGGGCCAGCGGGTGAGCAGGGGGCCCGGGGAACAGGCTGGGGGCTATGTCTTGTAGGGCTCCAGGGCCCTCACCAAGGCTGCCCACTGACTGGGCCCAGGCCTTGAGGCAGCAGTGAATTCCGCGCACCCCCACCCCACACTGGAGAAGGAAATGGCAACCCACTCCAGTACTTTTGCCTGGAAAATCCCATGGACGGAGGAGCCTGGAAGGCTGCAGTCCATGGGGTTGCTAGAGTCGGACACGACTGAGCAACTTCACTTTCACTTTTCAGTTTCATGCATTGGAGAAGGAAATGGCAACCCACTCCAGTGTTCTTGCCTGGAGAATCCCAGGGATGGGGGGAGCCTGGTGGGCTGTTGTCTATGGGGTCGTACAGAGTCGGACACGACTGAAGCAACTTAGCGATGACTTAGCGACCACCCCACACATCCCTGTCTCTGTGACCTAATCGTAGTGTCAGTCTGCCTGGGTCACAGTCTTCGTGACTCCCACCTCCCACCCCACCCCCATCTGGGGGACCTGAGAAGCCTGAGGGTCAGTGGGTTGGGCACTGGCTCCCTCAGCGATGACTGCTGGGCATGATCTGGGGACCTTGCCCTGTGCAAGCTACCAACTGAGATCTGCTTTCTCTTAACCAGAACCAAGACCTTAGAGGGTGAAAGCTGTGTTTTGGAACCTTGCCCTTTCTTGTAAAAACAGAGAATAACATTCGTTTGGAAGAGATTCACAGGAACATCATTACCTGATCATGACCTGAACTCAAGAGCAAATTCTCTGACACCAAGAAGTTTGCAACAACTAACCACATCCCTCCCTCACTATTCCTATAAAAGGGCTTTGCCAAAAGCTTTGGGTGAGTTCTGTGTTTTTAAGGCATGAACCATCCATCTCCTTGCATGGCCCCACAATGAACTTTTCTCTGTTCCAGACTCCAATGTTTTGGTATTGTTTGGCCTCATTGTGTGTTGAGCACATGAATTTGCTTTTAGGTAACAATTTAATTTACAAGGATTACTGAGCAAATTGTGCCTTTTTTATTATTTGGTTGCAACATGTGGGATCTTTTGTTGCATTGCATCGATTCTCTAGCTGTGGCTTGCTGCCTTAGTTGCTTCACGGCATGTGGAATCTTAGTTCCCCCACCAGGGATGGAACCTTTGTCCCCTACATTGCAAGGTAGATTCTTAACCACTGGGCCACTAGAAAAGTCCCCAGATTGTGTCTTAATTACGTTCTTGCTGTAAACCAGTGTTATGGAGTCTTCTTTTCCCTTGCTGGGAAAGCATATACGCTTCTCATTAAACTTGAAATCAGGTTTGACCTCACTTTCTCAGCCCCATCCTCCTCTTCTCCTGTGGGTTGCTTTGTGTTTTAATCTGTATATAAGATTTTGTGTTTGTCACTTGTGAATGTCATCCTAGCACCACAGGGCTTCTTTCCAACTTGTCAAAGCCACTGACATAGTTTTTGTATGTTTCTTTGAACATCTATGCTGCTAAGTCGCTTCAGTCGTGTCCGACTCTGTGCAACCCCATAGATGGCAGCCCACCAGGCTCCCCTGTCCCTGGGATTCTCCAGGCAAGAATACTGGAGTGGGTTGCCATCTCCTTCTCCAATGCATGAAAGTGAAAAGTGAAAGTGAAGCCACTCAGTCGTGTCCGACTCTTAGCGACCTCATGGACTGCAGCCTTCCAGGCTCCTCCGTCCATGGGATTTTCCAGGCAAGAGTACTGGAGTGGGGTGCCATTGCCTTCTCCGTTGAACATCTGTAGTGACCCCCTAATTTGGGATGACTTGTAAGCAAGTGCTATTCCTTATGTCTAGAGCAGTTTTCATAGAACTTTGATTGATAGTTTGTCTTGACCCAAAGCTATTGACCTGTATTTGTCATACAGGTAAACATCAAGGTCTATGCTGGTTTAGTAAACATCAAGGTCATAGTAAACACTAAGGTCTGTGGTGGTTGGTGGTAACATACAACACTCCAGTGCAGTCAGATTTAGTGACATAGAAGCTGAGGTGGTTTTTTTTTTTCTTTTTTCTTAAGAAGCTGAGGTTTTAAAAAGAGGCACAGATAAGCAAGACAGAAAGTCATCCCCTGACCTCAGCTTACTTCCTACATACCAATTCCTTCCTGGTTTTGGAAGCCTGAGACTAGGGCAACTTCCCTGAAATATGTATCTACCTAGCTTTTCCAGGTGGCCTACACATGTCTGACCACTGCCACTTCCATAGGAGCCCCTGAACATTCATGACAAAGTGAAGGAAGAAAGACAAACTACCCAACCCCCTTGCCACCGTTGTTCTAGACTAGTTTTGGTGTGTCCCAAATTATATATGACTTCAGTCCTTTTAAATGTATTTCAGCTTATTTTATGGCTTCATGTATAGTTTCCGCTCTTGTTGGGTGGAGTGTCTACAGGCGTCTGTAAGGTCATGTTGTTTAATTCTTATGTCTACTTGTTATTCTTCTGCCTGATTGTTCTATCCACTATTCAAAGTGTGGTGTTGAAGTCTCAGTAATTATTGTGGAATTGTCTATTTCTCCCTTTGATTCTGTCAGTCTGTCAGTTGTTGCTTCATGTATTATGGGACTCTGTTATATACACTATGTTTAAAACGGCTCTATCTTCCTGATGTATTAACCCTTTTATCATTATAAAACATCACTGTTTATCTCTGGTAACATCCTCTCATTGTAAAGTCTCCTGTCTATTTTTTCTGATGCTAGTATAACTAACTAACCCTGGTTTCTTATGGTTGTTATTTGCGTAATTATGTTAAGTGGCAAAAGGTACTTCTGTAGATGTAACAAAGTTGATCTTGAAATGGGGAGATTATCCAGATGGACTGATCTAATCACAGAAACCCTTTCAATCTGGGTCAAGAGGTCAGAGAACTAGGGAGTTGGAGAGAGTAAAAATTTAGACTAATGGTGGATTTTCATCCACAAAATCTTTTTCTTGATCTGATTTCGTCCTCGACTCTCCTGATATAGGCGTGGAGATTGATTCAACTGACTTTAGGGTTTGAGACTTTTAACCTCGGGTGCGTGGATTTCGGCAGCAGTTGAGGCTTTTCTCGGCTTAGTCTGTCAAAATCTGCCTCTCCCGGCAGGTCCTTGACTGCCGGACCTGCTCAGCGCAGCCGTTCTCGCGGGATCGGAGCCGCACACCTCCTGCGACTCTGGCGGAGGAGCTTCGGGCAGCGTGGATTCAAACTGCCTGGAGCCTGAGAGGCGCAGGTGCGCGCGGGCGCACGCGGAGACTTTGTGGTTCTTTGGCACCCGCTGCTCGCCTCGTTCTGACCCTCCCGGGGCAGTAACTTCCGAGCAGGAAGAGACCGGTAGGAGAAGGGCGGCCTCTCCTTTAAAGTTCTGTCCAGTCAGGATCCAAAAACGATCTTGAGACGGAGGGAGGGGTGGAAATACTTAAGGGAAAAGAAATCCTCAGCGATTTCTTCATCTAAAAGCACCCTGTTTGCCCTCTGATGGATAAAGACAGACAGACTGAAAACCACAATCACAGGAAATTAACCAATCTGATCACATGGACCACAGCCTTGTCTAACAATGAAACTATGAGCCATGCTGTGTAGGGCCACCCAAGATGGACGGGTCATGGTGGAGAGTTCTGACAAAACACTGGAGAAGGGAATGGCAAACCACTTCAGTATTCTTGCCTTGAGAACCCCATGAACAGTTCAGTTCAGTTCAGTCGCTCAGTCGTGTCCGGCTCTTTGTGACCCCATGAATCACAGCATGCCAGGCCTCCCCATCCATCACCAACTCCCGGAGTCCACCCAAACCCATGTCCATCGAGTCAGTGATGCCATCAGTATGAAAAGGCAAAAAGATAGGACACTGAAAGATTAATTCTGAAAGATTAATTCTCCAGGTCAGTAGGTGCCCAGTATGCTACTGGAAATCAGTGGAGACTCCAGAAAGAATGAAGAGATGGAGCCAAAGCAAAAACAACACCCAGTTGTGGATGTGACTGGTGATGAGAGTAAAGTCCGATGCTGTAAAGAGCAATATTGCATAGGAATCTGGAATGTTAGGTCCATGAATCAAGGCAAATTGGAAGTGGTCAAACAGGAGATGGCAAGAGTGAACATCGACATTTTAGGAATCAGTGAACTAAAATGCACTGGAATGGGTGAGTTTAACTCTGATGACCATTATATCTACTACTGTGGGCAAGAATCCCTTGGAAGAAATGGAGTAGCCATTATAGGCAACAAAAGAGTCCAAAATGCAATACTTGGATGCAATCTCAAAAGTCTCTGTTCATTTCCAAGGCAAACCATTCAATATCACAGTAATCCAAGTCTATACCCCAACCAGTAATGCTGAAGAAGCTGAAGTTGAATGGTTCTAAGAAGACCTACAAGACCTTCTAGAATTAACACCCAAAAAAGATGTCCTTTTCATTATAGGGGACTGGAATGCAAGACTAGAGTCAAGAAATACCTGGAGTAATAGGCAAATTTGGCCTTGGAGTACAGAATGAAGCAGGGCAAAGGCTAATAGAGTTTTGCCAAGAGAACACAGTGATCATAGCAAACACCCTCTTCCAACAACACAAAAGAAGACTCTACACATGGACATCACCAGATGGTCAATACCGAAATCAGACTGATTATATTCTTTGCAGCCAAAGATGGAGAAGCTCTATACAGTCAACAAAAACAAGACTGGAAGCTGACTGTGGCACAGACCATGAACTTCTTAATGCGAAATTCAGACTTAAATTGAAGAAAGTAGGGAAAACCACTAGACCATTCAGGTATGACCTAAATCAAATCCCTAATGATTACACAGTGGAAGTGAGAAATAGATTCAAGGATTAGATCTAATAGAGTGCCTGAAGAACTGTGGACAGAGGTTCGTAACATACACAGGAGGTGGTGATCTGAACCATCCCCAAAAAAAGAAATGCAAAAAGGCAAAATGGTTGTCTGAGGAAGCCTTACAAATAGTTGAGAAAGAAGAGAAGCAAAAGACAAAGGAGAAAAGGAAATATATACCCATTTGAATGCAGAGTTCCAAAGAATAGCAAGGAGAGATAAGAAAACCTTCCTCAGTGATCAATGCAAAGAAAAAGGAGAACAATAGAATGGGAAAGACTAGAGATCTCTTCAAGAAAATGAGAGATACCAAGGGAACATTTCATGCAAAGATGGGCTCAATAAAGGACAGAGAGGGTATGGACATAACAGAAGCAGAAGATATTAAGAAGCGGTTGCAAGAATACACAGAAGAACTATACAAAAAATCTTCACAACCCAGATAATCACGGTGTGATCACCAACCTAGAGCTAGACATCCTGGAATGCGAAGTCAAGTGGGCCTTAGGAAGCATCACTATGAACAAAGCTAGTGGAGGTGATGGAATTCCAGTTGAGCTATTTTAAATCCTAAAAGATGATGCTGTGAAAGTGCTGCACTCAATATGCCAGCAAATTTGAAAAACTCACCAGTGGCCACAGGACTGGAAAGCTCTGTTTTCACTTCAATCCCAAAGAAAGGCAATGCCAAAGAATGCTCAAACTACCGCACAATTGCACTCATCTCACATGCTAGCAAAGTAATGCTCAAAATTCTCCAAGTCAGACTTCAATAGCACATGAACCGTCAACTTCCAGATGTTGAATCTAGTTTTAGAAAAGGCAAAGGAACCAGAGATCAAATTGCTAACATCTGTTAGATCATCAAAAAAGCAAGAGAGTTCCAGAAAAACATCTATTTCTGCTTTATTGACTATGTGAAAGCCTTTGACTGTATGGACCACAACAAACTGTGGAAAATTCTGAAAGAGATGGGAATACCAGACCACCTGACCTGCCTCTTGAGAAATCTGTATGCAGGTCAGGAAGCAACAGTTAGAACTGGTCATGGAACAATAGACTGTTTCCAAATAGGGAAAGGACTACATCAAGGCTGTATATTGTCACCCTGCTTATTTAACTTATATGCAGAATACATCATGAAAAATGCTGGGCTGGATGAAGCACAAGCTGGAATCAAGATTGCCCAGAGAAATATCAGTAACCTCAGATATGCAGGTGACACCACCCTTATGGCAGAAAGTGAAGAAGAACTAAAGAGCCTCTTGATGAAAGTGAAAGAGGAGAGTGAAAAAGTTGGCTTAAAGCTCAACATTCAGAAAACTAAGATCATGGCATCTGGTCCTATCACTTCATGGCAAATAGATGGGGAAACAGTAGAAACAGTGACAGACTTTATTTTCTTGGGCTCCAAAATCACTGCAGACAAGGGACTGCAGCCATGAAATTAAAAGACGCTTACTCCTTGGAAGAAAGGCTGTGACCAATCTAAACAGCATATTAAAAAAGCAAAGACATTACTTTGGCAATAAAGGTCCATCTAATCAAAGCTATGGTTTTTCCGGTAGGCATGTATGGATGTGAGAGTTGGACTATAAAGAAAGCTGAGCACTGAAGAATTGATGCTTTTGAACTGTGGTGTTGGAAAAGACTCTTGAGAGTCCCTTGGACTGCAAGGATATCCAGCCGGTCCATCCTAAAGGAAATCAGCCCTGAATATTCATTGGAAGGACTGATGCTGAAGCTGAAACTCCAATACTTTGGCCACCTGATGCGAAGAACTGACTCATTTGAAAAGACTGTGATGCTGGGAAAGATTGAAGTCAGGAGGAGAAGGGAAAGACAGAGGATGAGACGGTTGGATGGCATCACCAACTCAATGGACATGAGTTTGAGTAAGCTCAAGGAGTTGGTGATGGACAGGGAGGCCTGGCCTGCTGCAGTCCATGGGGTCTCAAAGAGTCGGACATGACTGAGCGACGGAACTGAACTGAACTGAAAAGCACCCTGAAGATGAAGTGGGCGTCCGCAGGGACCAGGTCCTCCCGATGCAGGTGAAGGTGGATGGTGGATCCCGTCAGCAATTGGAGCCAAAGCAGACAACCTGGGACCAGCGGCCAGTGAGTAAGCAGCCCCTTTTCCTCCTCAAATGGGCAGCAGTTGAACTTGTAGCACTTGAGCTTCTCTCCCTTGGCTTTGAATGGATTCCAAGCATGCAACAGGTAAGTCTATTTTTTTATATTATTTATTTTAATTGGAGGCTAATTACAATATTATGGTGGTTTTTGCCACACACTGACATGAATCAGCCACGGGTGTACATGTGTCCCCCTATCCTGAACTCCCCTCCCTACTCCCTCCCCACCCCATCCCACCCTCTGGGTTGTCCCAGAGCACCTGCTTTGAGTGCCCTTCTTCATGCATCAAACCTGCACTGGTCATCTATTTTACATATGGTAATATACATGTTTCAATGCTAAGTCTGTTTTTTAAAACACACTTACTTGGGGTGTATGTGTGTGTGTTAGTCGCTCAGTCGTGTCCAACTCTTTGCCACCCCATGGACTGTAGCCCGGCAAGCTCCTCTGTCCATGGGATTTTCCAGGCAAGAATACTGGAGTGGGTTGCCATTTCCTTCTCCAGGGGATCTTCCTGACCCAGAGATCCCAGAGACTGAACCCAAGTCTCCCACATTGCAGGCAGATTCTGTGCTACCAGGGAAGCCCTTACTTGGGGTAAGAGTACTTTAAAATCTTTTAGCCAAGAAAGTGATTTCTGAAGAGTTCTAAAGTGAGGACTTGTAGGTGTGGGGGAAACTAGACAAAACAACCACACACTACTGAAAATATCTCACACCCAGGGCCACTTCAACGGCTAGGTTTGACCCTCAGACTGGGCCCATTTTTTTCAATGCATCTTTTGTGGAACTCAAATAAACATGTATTATATGTAGGAGGGGGACTCCTGCAATGTGGGCTGGTGGTAAGAGACAAAGATCAGGCTCAACTGTGAAAACAGCAAAGAAAAGTGGGAATTTATAGCCAAGAAGCAGGGTGAGGGTTAGTGGACAGAACGTTACTAAGAGGAAACATGAGGAGTTACAGGGAGATTATGCTAAGCCAACCTAAGGGATTCTTGCTGAATGCCAGCCAAAGTGATCAGGGATCAGCTGGGGTATGGTGGTGGTGGAGGCGGAGGAGCCTTCTCAGGTATTATGGTAGGGGTGTTCTGTTTAAAATGACTTAGCAGGGTTTGTGCTCAAATTGGACAATGCAAAGACCAATTCTGAAGACTGAAATTCAGGCTCTAGTTGAGAACAGAGTTCAGAGGAGCCTGATCTAGAGTTTGGTCAAGGAGAGAATTTTTGTCAACAACCATAGCTCTCATACATGTGTTGATGTAATTATAAATTGGTAAAAGCATTTGGGGAAATATTTAGGCAGTTTCTTGTAAAATTAAATACTCACCCTTCCTCTTAGGTTCCATTAGATCCTTCCTCAAGTAGTCAACCCAGAGAAATGGGGAAGGGGAGTATGCCCACAAAAACACTTTATAATAAGAATGCCCCTAGAAGCTTTTTCACAACAACCAAAACTTAAAATAATCCAAATATCCAACATCAGGAGAATGATAAAGAAACTGTAAAATATCTGTGCAATGGATTACTACTTAGCAACAAAAAGGAATGACATATTGAATGCAAGAGTTTTTAAAAGATGCAAAACTAATTTAAGGTGAAATAAATAGGGATAGTGATTGTCAAAAGATGAAAAGGATAATGAAAATTGTCTTGTCTATGATTTCTCTGCATATAACATTATTGATCCAGTAGTAATTAAGTCCAGGCACATCTAAAGTCAACAAAATGAAGTAGAATGCTCTTATGGCTCCCATTTTACAGATGAAATAAGTGAGGCATAAAAGATTTACTTTATCCAAGGCCACACAAGGGCAGAACCATTTTTACAACCCAGAGCTTGTTTTCCTGAGCACAGATTAGTTGGGTCTTTCTTCACAGATGTCTGTATATCAGAATTTCTCAGTTGTAGGGATGGGAAGAAGAGCCAAGAGAGAGTGGACAAGAAAGGGATTGAGGGAGGGGTAGAAGCACAAATTCTTTCCTACTCCTCCCTACCAATCCTGGGAGTTAGTCTGTGTCTACTCCAGGGCTTCCCAGGTGGCTCCGTGGAAAGAATTCAGCTGCTAATGCAGGAGAGAAGGGTTTGGGAAGATCCCCTGGAGGAGGATTTGGCAACCTACTCCAGTATTCTTGCCTGGGTAATCCCAGGTAGAGAGGAGGCCTGGTAGGATACAGACCACGGCATCACAAAGACTTGGACACAGTTGAGTGACTTAGCATTCACTCAGGCAGGCGCTCCATATGGAGTCCAGAAAATGTGACTACTACGGTCTCTGGTGCACACTATTAATGCACTAGGCTGTTAGCCGGGAGGCTGCAGCCCATCCAAGGTTCTAGCCCATCCAAGAATGGTGGGAGTGGTTTTTATTTCATTTCATTCATGATATTCTATTCTGGGTCCTATCTACCTTACAACTACTGCCAGGTTAGTGCTAGCTCTGTTCGCACAAAACACCTTTTGTAAGAGTGTTCTTAACTGAGGAACTGTGAAAAGAGACCTAAGAATCCATGTCCTGCTGGGGTGAAATATGTATTCAGTCTTTTAAGGCTTGGACAGTAAGTTAAAATATATTTACCTCAAGTTTTTCACTTTTAATAGGAGACCAGTGATTAGTATTTGCTGTATCAATTATGTTATCAGAAAAATCATCATCATAATTATCCTCTGCATTATTTTTGATAAGGGTTTCTTCCATAGTTTGTGTATTACTTGGTTTCATGGTTTTAGGATTATGAAGTTGCTGCAGCCATCATGATTGTACACATACCATTGACCACTTTTGCAGGTATTTCCATAGTCTAGAGAACTAGATGTGCAATTGCTACCTTCAGTGTTTATACGCTTCTTATGTTGGCAAATCCTGCCAATTTGCTTTCTACAGAAGTGAGACTGAGTCATATTCCAATTTATTTTCTAATCTTTCAATGTCCTTGTCTTCATTTACTTGCCAATACAACGGTCTTTCTATATATCTCTCTACAATATTCTAACTAATAGAGGGAGCAGTGCCCTCCAGACACAACTAAGAAGAAGGACAGCAGACGGACACTGTGGACATTACACATATTCTATATTGTATGTTGGAAAACTAAACTTTCAATATTTTTAGAGTCTTCCAATAACTGTAATTGCTTTCTCTAATGACTTAGTCAAGGAGGTCCAGAGAAGACTGGCCAGAATGACTTCTTTGACAGCTTCCTACCAAGCAACTTATCTGAGGAGAAAAATCTCGCTGATCCTGGATGTTTTATCTTTCTCCCTTTTCCTCTTTTATTCATACATTTGGGCTTGATGAAAATAATCTAGTACCTATCCTCCCTCCTATAAAATGGGGAACTGGTATTTGAATTTGTCTATTATTCCTTTTTTCCCCACTACCTCCATAAAAATTAGCACATCACCAGAGTCAATAGAATCCTGCCCCCAACGGGCTCCTCCTTCAGACCTGGACCCTTGGATCTAGTGGCTCATATTTGCTCTGTTCTACTGTTGAACCCCATGAGCAAAATTGAGCTCTTTGGCTTTTACATACTAAGTGTGTTTATTGGACAAGTCTTTTTTCTTCCTCTCATTTGTGCATCGTTACTTTCTCCCATCACTGTGGGATTCTGCTTGTAATTTTAAGAAGTGAACTTTTGGGGATAATCCATGTTGAGTTGTGGTTGACAGGGATCCATTCCCTGTGAGGTAGAAGTTGACAGCTAATCTGGGCTGTGAGTCTTTTTCAATTGCTGCTTGTCCTGAGGATTCTGGTATTTCATTAGTATAAAATAATAACATTGCAGCAGGGAAAAGGTGTCCACCTCTTGTCTTTCCACAATTTGGTAAAAACCATATAAGCCCAATCAATAGTGGTCAATAACTTCAAATTGGGAATATCTAAAATAAGGATGATCTTAATACACAATGGTTCCCCCCATAAGGAACTCTTAAAATTAATAAATAGCTACACTTAAAAAGAATTAGTACAGGAAGAATGCTGTTACATGCTTCAGCATGCAACAGGCAGCTCTCTTTCATTGGTATACTCAAGTTTCTAAATAACTGAAAAAATCATATAAATGACCTTTAAGGATTGTTTAAATCAGACAACAGAAAGCTGAAGAAGAGACATTTATGTCATTACAAAAAAGCAATGAGTCAGCAACATGAGCACTTGTGACCACTCTACTAATCAAGACTGAATACTTCCAGAACTGTAAGCAAGTTCAGTCCTTAATAAAAATGGATGAAAAGCAATGACTTCATGCACAGATTCATACACTGGAGACTCATAAGTGTATCACAGAATACTCTGATTTTCAGTAATGCTGCTGCTGCTACTAAGTCGATTCAGTCAGTCCAACTCTGTGCGACCCCCATAGATGGCAGCCCACCAGGCTCCCCCATCCCTGGGATCCTCCAGGCAAGAACACTGGAGTGGGTTGCCATCTCCTTCTCCAATGCATGAAAGTGAAAAGTGAAAGTGAAGTTGCTCAGTCGTGTCCGACTCTTAGCGACCCCATGGACTGCAGCCTACCACGCTCCTCCATCCATGGGATTTTCCAGGCAAGATTACTGCAGTGGGTTGCCATTGCCTTCTCCATTTCAGCAATGAGGCTCCTTCAATATTAAGCAATAGTGTTGCTTAATTATTTCATTTTGTTTCCCTCACTGGCAAGTGGTTTTGCTAGATATCATTGCCTCTGCTTTCACCTTAAATAATACCCTCATTTTGATGGAATTTTCTCCTTTTAAATAGATTTTCTTAGAAACAAATCAATATGCTTTCTCTTCCTCCAGAAAGGACAAGTAAGTTATCTAAAAATTTAGAGGCTCTACTGCCCCAATTAGTTTAGGGAAAGTAATAATCATTTACATGACTTTAAATATAAATTTTAAATGAGAAAATTAAGAATTTCTAGAGAAAGTGCTTTATGCCTATATTTAAATGCAATATTTCCTGAAATAAAAATATGCTGAATTCCTAATATGAGAAAATAAAAGATTTAGCTATAGATTCAATTGATGTTCTTGGTTACTTGAGAAAAAAGAAAGAAAGAAATGAAATTGATAACAAAATGCATCTTAGTATATTTAAGAAGTTATATAATTTAAATATTTGATGTATAATGGTATTGGAAAGATTTATATCATTTTTTTTTGAGGTGACTCAGAAAAGTTAGAATGATTTAATAATTTGGTCTAAAAGTGACTATATATTTTCTTTCACATTTTCTCATAATGTAGAAAATAATAATAACATAATAGTCTACTCTTGAGAGTCCCTTGGACTGCAAGGAGATCCTACCAGTCCATTCTGAAGGAGATCAGCCCTGGGATTTCTTTGGAAGGAATGATCCTAAAGCTGAAAATCCAGTACTTTGGCCACCTCATGCGAAGAGTTGACTCATTGGAAAAGACTCTGATGCTGGGAGGGATTGGGGGCAGGAGGAGAAGGGGAAGACAGAGGATGAGATGGCTGGATGGCATCACTGACTTGATGGACATGAGTCTGAGTGAACTCCGGGAGTTGGTGATGGACAGGGAGGCCTGGTGTGCTGCGATTCATGGGGTCGCAAAGAGTCGGACACGACTGAGCGACTGAACCGAACTGAACTGAATAGTCTACTCTATACAAGTCTTGGGTTTATATTGACTTGAAAATCCAAATTAAATTGCACTTCCTTAATTTCCTCTAGTGGTTGTACTGATCAAATAAACAAATACTGCATCCAATAAATATAAAATTTTAAATTTATGTGTTCAAGTATATTAAATATACTAGAAAGGTAATATCTTTAAACGGGAATTAACACTTATAATTCTAGAAGTCAGAGTACTCAGCTATTCCACTTATGATTATTTGTAAGTATTTTTAGATGTCATCTAAAGTGACTGCAACATTCTCATGTTCCAACATGTGTCAGCAGAAATGGAATTGTATACGAGCCGTGTAAACACTATGTGACAGAGCAATTACTCTTCAGGACTCTTCGCTATAGAAGACCTTGTAGAAGGGGCCAACCATGTGTGTAAAAGGATGACTACAGCATTATTTGTAACCATGAAATCATAAAACCAGCTTAATTTCAAAAGCATATGGAAAGGGTTAAATAAATACTCTATTTAATACTACCTGCAGAAAAAAAGACGGTAGTAACTCCCTCGTTAAAAGCAATTCACAAAGTAACCATGACATCCCAGGAATTTCCAGGGGACCTATTTTCCCGTTGCGGCTTCCCTGATAGCTCAGTTGGTAAAGAATTCACCTGCAATGCGGTTCAATTCCTAGGTTGGGAAGATTACCTGGAGAAGGGAAAGGCTACCCACTCCAGTATTCTGGCCTGGAGAATTCAATGGACAGTCCATGGGGTCGCAAAGAGTCAGACGCGACTGAGCGACTTTCACTTTCACTTTATTTTCCGGGTGAGCTTTTCTGTACGGCTCGGTGATGGTCTTCTGATCCTGCCTACTGTCCCTGTCAGGTGGACAAGACACAGCAGACAAGAGGAGGAGGCTTTTTCGGCTTTTACAGTAGGGGATGGGCAGAGAAGAGCCAAGAAAACCTCTAAGTTCTAAAAACGTAAACGGAAGACGTCCCTGGGTGGGCTTGAACCACCAACCTTTCGGTTAACAGCCGAACGCGCTAACCGATTGCGCCACAGAGACTAACGAACGGCACAATTCTCTTAACGCCGCAGAGAAGAAAGAGCCCTTCCACGCCAGGCGGAGCCACACGCCTTTCCCCGGACTGCTGCTGCTGCTGCTGCTAAGTGGCTTCAGTCGTGTCCGACTCTGTGCGACCCAAAAGATCGCAGCCCACCAGGCTCCCCCGTCCCTGGGATTCTCCAGGCAGGAACACTAGAGTGCTACACCCTCTCAAACCCTCCGACAGCCGGAGAGCTGGCTTCGACGCAGCGCGTTGGTTCTCGTGGGGAAGCCGGGAGTCGGGCGATTCCGAAGCCAGAAGGGCAGCAGTTCGTCCCCGCCGCGCCTGGTTCCACACCCGCCGCAGATGCAGCGCCCCCGAGACGCCTCGGGCCTGAGCCGAGGGGGGTCCGAGGGAAGCTGAACCCCCGGTGGGCCCTGTGACGGCTCTCCGATTGCTTCGCTGGCGCTGCCCTCCCTCCTCTGGTCCGCAGTCGGTGGGGCGGGAGCGGAACCAGGGGGTGCGGGGGATCGGTCCGAAGGGACAAACGCGAAGAGCCAGGAAAGAAGCCGGCGAGGTGGGGATCAGGATAAAGAGACTTCCCAGGAGGTCTGTGCAGAGGCAAGGGCCTGATCTGGGGAGGCAAGATTTGGTTTCTGTTTTGATTTAGTCACCATGTATCAAAATTGAGAGGAAGGGACTGGATAAGAGAGCAGAGACGAAAGAAAGTCTATGAATACCTGTTGTCGTCCAGCAACAGCGCAGTGACGGGAAGGAATTTACGTCCGCCTTGTAAGAGCAAGGGCTGCGACGGCGGCAGGAGCCGTGGCGCGCCGTGATCGTATAGTGGTTAGTACTCTGCGTTGTGGCCGCAGCAACCTCGGTTCGAATCCGAGTCACGGCACTCTCATCCGTCACTCCTGACGGCTGCTTCCCTTTTACTTCGGCTGGAAACTTGCACAATTGTAACCCCATAGAGTACTCGTCTCAACGTTCTCATCCCTGGTCTGAGCAGGAGGAAACTGAAGGCGGTGGTTTCTCCTTTTCTGCTGCTGTGACATAGGAAAGCCCAGCAAGGAGCCTCCTGTGCTGTAATTGGTGGAAAGCCTAGTTTCTTTGTTACTCAAGATGGGCAGGACAAAGACCCGATAAAACTTGTAGCAGATAAGCGACTCCTGCTCCCTAGACTTGTTTTGCAGGTTTCTTCTGGGCTCCTGGGAATCTCTGCTCCGAGGACTTTTTCAGTCCTTGGCCATTGTTCCCTTCCTAGTCCTCGTACTAACCTCTCTAGTGCCCTTCGTTTTACACTCTCAAGGATCTTAAATGCCTGTGGGCAGCCACTCACTAGACAAACGGTATCCATCAGGCCAGGACTACTGGAGGAACTTAACTATTACCGCTTATAAGTGATGAAGAACGGTGACTACAGCATCCTCTGCTCTGACAACCAACTAGTGGAAACAGCGAACAAGTGATTCCTCCGCCTGACCACAGCTTTGCTGGCAACAGACAGGAAAGTTATACTGAAAGCAGGACCCAAAGTGGGGAGTTTGGGTCAATCACAAATGGAGATCAGACTTGAAGACTCCCTGAGCACAGAACCCTGTTTAGCTGTGCAAGCAAAAGCTCCCTTAGCTTATTTTGCAAAATGAGTGAAACTTATCTTGTTTATGCCTCTGAAAACCAAAAACAAAACAAAACTCTTCGCCCAAATTGATTGAAAGCAACCACTTTTCACCAAGTCCCTATCACGAGGAAGACAGCTTTATTGATACAACCAATCATCGGTGAAGAATAAACAGCCACTACCTCCTCACTGTATAAGTTGCTTTTTAACAGTACACCTCTGAGCCTCCTTCCATAATTTGTTGGAACACTCCCTCGTCCTGAACTGTCTTTTTGGGCACCATCAACCTTTACTAATTGCTGCTTTGGTGACCTGGTGGTTTTACTTATGCTGTATATGGACATTGACAGTGCCTCAACATTTCATCTATCAGACTGGTCCAACAAGGGAATTCCCAGCCCTATTGTTATTTTCCCCTTTGCCTGGATTTAGTGACTACTCAATGAGCAATTAGGAATCATTAAAATCATTGTCATTGTCATTTTCCTCTGATTTATTTGTTAACAACTACTGTCCAGACTCCTTTCATTTGTATATTTGCCTCTTACAGAATGTCATGGAAATGGGATCGTAGTGCAAATACTATTTTTTTTCACACCTCTTTATCTGCATAGTCTCTCTGACTTTATCCATTGTTGAGTAAAGCACATTTTATTTCTCTTTCATTGTTGAGATATATTCCATGGCAGTAACACAGCACACTCTGTTTACCATTCACTCAATAAAGAGCATTTGAGCTGTTTCCAGTATTGGCTATTGTGAATGAAGCTGCTTTGAACATTCTCTTCACAAGAGATTTTTGTAGACATAGGTTTTCATTTCTCTTGGAAAAAAAGAAACCTAGGTGAAGAATTGCTGGTACCAAAGAGTAGTATATACTCAACTTCATGAAACATTAAAGCCTTTTCCAGAGCAGTTGTAACATTTTATATTACCCCCAACAATATGAATGAGAGTTGTGGTTATTCCATTTCTTTGCAATACTGTTGGAGTTTCTTCTCTTCATAATTTTAGCCATGCTACTAAAAGAGTAGTGGTATCTCAATGTGGTTTTGATGTCCTTTTCTCTGACAGCTACAAATAATGCGCACTGCTTGCATCCTTTGTTGGCCATGTGCATATCTTCTGAAGTACCTGTTCATATCTTTTATCCATCTGAAAAAATAAAAAGTTGGTTGTTCTTTTAAAAAAATTATTCCTGGGTTGGAGAAGGTCATTATACATCATAATCATGGGAGGTGGGGTTGTAAGCTATGTTTTGTGAATATTTTCTTGTCTGTAGCTTGCTTTTTCACTTCAGTGGCATCTTTGGCTGAGAAGACATGGTTAACATTGATGATGTCTAATGTATCATTTGTCTTTATTTTATATTCTTTGTGTCCTGGTTAATAAATCTTTCAGTTCAGTTCAGTTCAGTCGTTCAGTCGTGTCCGACTTTTTGTGACCCCATGAATCACAGCATGCCGGGCCTCCCTGCCCATCACCAACTCCCAGAGTTCACCCAAACTCTTGTCCATCGAGTTGGTGATGCCATCCAGCCATCTCATCCTCTGTCGTCCCCTTCTCCTCCTGCTCCCAAACCCTCCCAGCATCAGAGTCTTTTCAGTGACTCAACTTTTCGCATGAGGTGGCCAAAGTACTGGAGTTTCACCTTCAACATCAGTCCTTCCAATGAACACCCAGGACTGATCTCCTTTAGAATGGCCTGGTTGGATCTCCTTGCAGTCCAAGGGACTCTCAAGAATCTTCTCCAAAACCACAGTTCAAAAGCATCAATTCTTTGGCGCTCAGCGTTCTTCACAGTCCAACTTTCACATCCATACATGACCACTGGAAAAACCATAGCCTTGACTAGACGGACCTTTGTTGGCAAAGTAATTGTCTCTGCTTTTGGTCATAACTTTCCTAATAAATCTTTGCCTACCACCAAATCACGAAGTATCCTCAAAATGCCTTCTAACTTTTATGTCTGGGTCTATGATACACTTCAGACCAATCCTTGTCTGTGAGATAGAAATAAACTGCCCCATCCCCAATATTGAACCTATTTCCTTTCCCCATTGAACGGCTTTTCTTGAAAATTCATTCACTTACTGAGCTAGGGTCAGTTTCAAGTCTGTCAACTCAGTCCATTTTGTATTTCTGTACATTGATGCCACTTGCACTTTGTTGGTCTATAAGGGGTCATAGTAACTCTTCTAGTTAGGTAGAGCAACAAGTTTTCCTGTTCTGTTTATTTCCACACCAAATGATACATTTTGCAACATGTAATAACTCATGTAACCATCACCCAGGCCAAGATAGGTCATCACTTCCTCTTCTGCTTTCCCTTTGGGACACAGGCCCTCCCTCACATGTACTGGCTGCCCCCTTGTGGCCAAAGATCCTCTATTGCTCCCTCTTTGGAGAACAAATTCCCAGTTACCTGCAGGGCTGAAGAACCTGCAGGAAAGACCTACAAGTCTCAAAGCATTCTGCATTTCCAGATGATGGGGTTGGTAGGTTGAAGGTGGTGAAGGGAGGTGAGGAGGCAGTGGGAAGTTAGCTCAGTTTTTAGTCCTTTGATCAAGAGGAAATCGTGCCTAGAGAAGTTCAAATACTACCAAATGGGAAGACTGGGGATTGCCTATTTACTGGGACCCAGGCCATCCTTGTCTGCTTTGTGTACTTGGGTAGACTGGACAAGGGGACTCCATTCCCCTTCACTAGCCAGGGGGAAGTTTCAGAGGTGGTGGACTTCAATGGTAACTCTAGATCCTGAAACCTCATAGGATTTTTCTTCACTTTCCCTTTGATCTCTCTTCCACCTACCCAAAAAGAGAGATTCACTGCCTTTCTTTCTCAATCAGGACACTTTTGGGGTCCATTGGGGACAGGACTGAAGTGGGCATCTGGTTTCCCTTAAGTGTCCCTCCTGGTTTGGGTGTCTCAGGAGCTCAGGCTGACCCAGTATGAACTGCCAATGGGCGGGACCCCTGGGAGACCAGAGGCTGCAAAGCAGGGGGCTGGGGGTGTGGCCTCACATGTTGGACACCATATTTAAACTCTACTCATCCCTGTGCACCTCCTCCTCAGGGAAGCCTAGGGCAGCCCAAATAGAGTAGCCCAAAGCTTCTCTGCAGGCTGAACTCAAAGAGACCTGAAATTCCAGATGAGGGCGACAGGACCCTCATTGAACAGACCCAGCATCTGGCTGCCCTTGGTGGGCAGGCTCAAACAGGTTGATTTCAAGGATGGACACAAAGAAAAGGCTTCTTTGCCAGACTTTATCAGAGTCACCACCTTCTCTGAAATCTCACCCACATCCCAAACACCACCCTCAAGATGCAAAATATAAAAGACATGACATAACCAGTTTTCCAGACACTGTAAACCAGACAGCAAAAGACAGCAACCCGTGAGACATGAGAAACAAGATGAGCCCTGCCATTGACCCAGCTTACTGCTTTCAGAGAGTGTCCAGGCTGCCCACCAGGAGAGGGGATCTGAGGCCAAATCCTTGGATGGTGGAGGTGAATCCGAGTGTTAGTTGGACAGCAAGGAAGCTAGAGTCCACAGAACAAAGATCCGGTGTTAAGTGGATCAAAGATCTAGGGCTATGAAAGGGTCTGCGTCAAATACTCATTAGAATAGTGGTCAGAGAATGCTTGTGAAGAAGCTGCCTGAGACCAAGGAAAGAAACCTTTTTAAAAATCAGGGTACAATGCCTAGTGCTCACACAAGACAGGCAATGGTACTCCCCCCACAGCCACTCATAATTCATGGGCCATTGGGAAGAACATTCAACAAACTCTCGTTTCAGTAGTGGGAATAATCACCCTGAGAATAATGATAAAAGCAAGATCCAAAGGGATCTGTTTACAAGTCACTTAATTGTACCCCAGAACAAAACTCAAGATAACTTATAGGAATGCCAAAATAGCTAGTGTCTAAGAAGAGAAACTGACAATGTCTGTCAAAGAATGCCAAGAATGCAAAGAGGCAGGAAAATGTTATGTGTTAAGGAGGAGACTGATCAATCCATTGAAACTGAACCACAACTGACATGATGTTATAATTAGCAGAAAGATAGCTATCACGACTGTGTTGCATATGACCCAAGAGTTAAGTAGAAATGTAGAACATATACAAACGGCCAGAAGCAAACTTTAGACATAGAAATGATAACATCTAGTATTATATAATTCACCAGATGCAGTTAATAGCAGATTAGATGTTGCTGGTGTATGGGGTGGGGGTGGGGGAAGATTAGAGAACACAAAGCCATGAAGAATTGACCATATCCAAAATGAAACCATACACACACACAAAAAATGTTTTTTAATGAACATAGCATGTCTGAGGGATAGGGTATGTTTAAAAGGTCCAATATATGAGTAATGTGGAGTTTCTGAAAAGACCAGAAGGGAAGAAATAATTTTTTGAGAAACATTGACAGAAAAATTTCCAAAGAGCCAAATGAACATTATGAGCACAAGAAACATTAAACAAACCACAGGAGCCACATCAGAATTAAACTGCTCAACTCCATTGAAGAAGAAAAACATTTCCAAAGAAGTGAGCAGGAAAAGACAGTACAAACAGAAAATGAAAATAAAGATTATGTTAGATTTCTCATCAGAAGCAGTGAGAAGACAGTGGAGCAACATCTTTAAAGGACTGGAGGGCAGCAGTCAACCTAGAGTTCACGCCTCCTCCCCAAGAAATGTCTTTCAGAAATGAAAGTGAAAAATGACATCTACAGACCAACCTACTATGCTAAAAGAATTCATCACCAACAGACACACATAGTAAGAAATGTTAAAGGTGTCCACTGACCTCAGATGGAAATCTGGATATACACAAAGGCACCAAGGACAACAGAAAAGATGCCTGTGTGGGAAAATACATAAGCTTTTTCTTATTATTTCAGTCTCTTTAGAAACGTGGGGCTAATTTTTCTAATCATGAGGCATTGTGGGGTTTATAACAAGTAAAATGCATGATGACAATAGCAGAAGGGCCTGCAGCGAAGAAATTTGAAGATGTGAACTTGAAGGCAGATTGTGGTAAGTTACAGATGTCTGCTGTAAAGCTTCAAGCAGTCACTTAAATAAGAAAAGAAAGACTAGATAGCTAATAAGCCAACCAAGGAGTAGAAATGGGATTGTATATGAGCCATGTAAACACTGTCAGTTCAGTTCAGTCGCTCAGTTCAGTTGCTTCAGTTCGACTCTGAGATCGCATGGACTGCAGCACAACAGGTTTCCCTGTCCATCGCCAGCTCCTGGAGCTTACTCAAACTTATGTCCATCGAGTTGGTGATGCCATCCAACCATCTCATCTTCTATCATCCCCTTCTCCTCCCACCTTCAGTCTTTCCCAGCATCAGGGTCTTTTCAAATGAGACAGTTCTTCCCATCAGGTGGCCAAAGTATTGGAGATTCACTTTGAGCTTCAGTCCTTCCAATGAATATTGAGGACTGATTGATTGGTTGGATCTCCTTGCAGTCCAAGGGACTCTCAAAGAGTCTTCTCCAACACCACAGTTCAAAAGCATCAATTCTTCAGCATTCAGCTTTCTTTATAGTCCAACTCTCACATCCATACGTGACTACTGGAAAAACCGTAACGTTGACTAAATGGACTTTTGTTGGCAAAGTAATGTCTCTATTTTTTAATATGCTGTCTAGGTTGGTCATAGCTTTTCTTCCAAGGAGCAAGCAACTTTTAATTTGTTGGCTGCAGTCACCATCTGCAGTGATTTAGGAGCCCCCCCAAAAATAAAGTTTCTTATTGTTTCCCTATCTATCTGCCATGAATTGATTGGACCAGATTCCATGATCTTAGTTTTCTGAATGTTGAGTTTTAAGCCAACATTTTCACTCTCTTCTTTCACTTTCATCAAGAGATTCTTCAGGTTTTCTTTGCTTTCTGCCATAAGGGTGGTGTCATCTGCATATCTGAGGTTATTGATATTTCTCCCAGTAACCTTAATTCCAGCTTGTGTTTCATTCAGCCCAGCATTTCACATGATGTACTCTGCATATGAGTTAAATAGCCTGGTGACAATATACAGCCTTGACATACTGCTTTCCCAATTTGGAACCAGTCTGTTGCTCCATGTCCCATTCTAAATGTTGCTTCTTGACCTGCATACAGATTTCTCAGGAGGCAGGTCAGGTGGTTTGGTATTCCCATCTCTTGAAGAATTTTCCAGTTTGTTGTGGGCCACACATTCAAAGGTTTTGGTGTAGTCAATAAAGCACAAGTAGATGCTTTTCTGGAACTCTCTTGCTTTTTCGATGATCCAATGGATGTCGGCAATTTGATCTCTGGTTCATCTGCCTTTTCTAAATCCAGCTTGCACATTTGGGAGTTCACAGTTCACGTACTGTTGAAGCTTGGTGTGGAGAATTTTGAACATTACTTTGCTAGCATGAGAGATGAGTGCAATTGTGCGGTAGTTTGAACATTCTTTGGCATTGCCTTTCTTTGGGATTGGAATGAAAATAGAGCTTTTCCAGTCCTGTGGCCACTGCTGAGTTTTCCAATTTGCTAGAATATTGAGTGCAGCACTTTCACAGCATCATCTTTCAGGATTTGAAATAGCTCAACTGGAATTCCATCACCTTCACTAGCTTTGTTCGTAGTGATGCTTCCTAAGGTCCACTTGACTTCGCATTCCAAGATGTCTGGCTCTAGGTGAGTGATCACACCATCGTGATTATCTGGGTCATGAAGATCTTTTTTGTACAGTTCTTTTGTGTATTCTTGCCACCTCTTCTTAATATCTTCTGCTTCTGTTAGGTCCATACCATTTTTCTCCTTTATTGTGCGCATCTTTGCATGAAATATTCCCTTGGTATCTCTAATTTTCTTGAAGAGATCTCTGGTCTTTCCCATTCTATTGTTTACCTCTATTTCTTGGCATTGATCACACTACGCATTGTAAACACCATGTGATAGAGCAATTGCCTTTCCAGGACTTGTCGCTACAGAAGACCTTGTACAAGGGGCCAACGAGGTATGTACAAGGATGATGTACATACATTGTACAACGATGTATGTACAGTAATGTACAGCATTATTTGTAACCATGAAAGCAGATGGAAAGTATTAAATAAATAGTATTAGCAGTACGCGCAAAAAAAAAAAAAAAAAGACAGTAGTAACTCCCTCGTTAAAAGCAATTCAGAAAGGAACTATGACATCTCAGGAATTTCCAGGGGACCTATTTTCCAGATGAGTTCTTCTATCCAGCTCAGTGATGGCCTTCTGATCCCGCCTTATGTCCCTGTGAGGTGGACAGGAAAGAGGAGCCAAGAGGGTAGGAGTGAAGGGGCCCTTTCCCGCCTTCACAGTAGAGGATGGGTAGAAAAGAAAGAAGCGAAAAGCTTTCACGTTCTAGAAAGGTGTAAGCGGAAGGCGTCCCTGGGTGGGCTCGAACCACCAACCTTTCGGTTAACAGCCGAACGCGCTAACCGATTGCGCCACAGAGACTAACGAACGACCTACCCCTCTCAATGCCATAGAGAAGAAACGTAGCCGTTCCACGCCAGGCAGAGTCACACGCCTTTTCGTGGACAACGACACCGGCTCAAACCCTCGGACAGCCGGAGAACTGACTTCGACGCAGTGCGCTGATGCTCGTGGGAAGCCGGGAGTCGGGCGATTCCGAAGCCAGAAAGGGCAGCGGTTCATCCCCGCGGCGCCTGGTTCCACACCCGCCGCAGATGCAGCGCCCCCGAGACGCCTCGGGCCTGAGCCGAAGGAAGCTGAATCCCCGGTGGGCCCTGTGACGGCTCTCCGATTGCTTCGCTGGCGCCGCCCTCCCTCCTCTGGTCCGCGGTCGGTGGGGCGGGAGCGGGAACCAGGGGGTGCGGAGGTCGGTCCTAAGGGACAAACGCGACGTGCCGGGAAAGAAGCCGGCGAGGTGGGGATCAGGATAAAGAGACTTCCCAGGAGGTCTGTGCAGAGGCACGTGCCCGTTTGCGGGAGGCAAGATTTGGTTTCTGTTTTGATTTAGTCACCATGTATCAAAATTGAGAGGAAGGGACTGGATAAGAGAGCAGAGACGAAAGAAAGTCTATGAATACCTGTTGTCGTCCAGCAACAGCGCAGTGACGGGAAGGAATTTACGTCCGCCTTGTAAGAGCAAGGGCTGCGACGGCGGCAGGAGCCGTGGCGCGCCGTGATCGTATAGTGGTTAGTACTCTGCGTTGTGGCCGCAGCAACCTCGGTTCGAATCCGAGTCACGGCACTCTCATCCGTCACTCCTGACGGCTGCTTCCCTTTTACTTCGGCT
>NW_027219870.1:0-65128 GCF_027580195.1 Bos mutus | reverse complement strand
CCTGATGTTCAAACTGGTTTTAGAAAAGGCAGAGGAACCAGAGATTAAATTGCCAACATCCGCTGGATCATTGAAAAAGCAAGAGAGTTCCAGAAAAACATCTATTTCTGCTTTAGTGACTATGCCAAAGCCTTTGACTGTGTGGATCACAATAAACTGTGGAAAATTCTGAAAGAGATGCGAATACCAGACCACCTGACCTGCCTCTTGAGAAACCTGTATGCAGGTCAGGAAGCAACAGTTAGAACTGGACAGGGAACAACAAACTGGTTCCAAATAGGAAAAGGAGTACATCAAGGCTGTATATTGTCACCCTGCTTGTTTAACTTTTATGCAGAGTACATCATGAGAAACGCTGGACTGGAAGAAACGCGAGCTGGAATCAAGATTTCCAGGAGAAATATCAATAACCTCAGATATGCAGATGACACCACCCTTATGGCAGAAAGTGAAGAAGAACTAAAAAGCCTCTTGATGAAGATGAAAGAGAAGAGTGAAAAAGTTGGCTTAAAGCTCAACATTCAGAAAACGAAGATCATGGCATCTGGTCCCACCACTTCATGGGAAATAGATGGGGAAACAGTGGAAACAGTGTCAGACTTTAGTTTTCTGGGCTCCAAAATCACTGCAGATGGTGACTGCAGCCATGAAATGAAAAGACGCTTACTCCTTGGAAGAAAAGTTATGACCAACCTAGACAGCACATTCAAAAGCAGAAACATTACTTTGCCAACAAAGGTTCGTCTAGTCAAGGCTATGGTTTTTCCTGTGCTCATGTATGGATGTGAGAGTTGGACTGTGAAGAAGGCTGAGCACCGAAGTATTGATGCTTTTGAACTGTGGTGTTGGAGAAGACTCTTGAGAGTCCCTTGGACTGCAAGGAGATCCAATCCAGTCCATTCTGAAGGAGATCAGCCCTGGGATTTCTTTGGAAGGAATGATGCTAAAGCTGAAACTCTAGTACTTTGGCCACCTCATGTGAAGAGTTGACTCATTGGAAAAGGCTCTGATGCTGGGAGGGATTGGGGGCAAGAGGAGAAGGGGACGACAGAGGATGAGATGGCTGGATGGCATCACTGACTCAATGGACGTGAGTCTGAGTGAACTCCGGGATTTGGTGATGACAGGGAGGCCTGGCATGCTGCGATTCATGGGGTCGCAAAGAGTTGGACATGAATGAGCGACTGATCTGATCTGATCTGATCTGAAGGCTGTATATTGTCATCTTGCTTATTTAACTTATATGCAGAGTACATCATACAAAATGAAGGACTGGATGAAGCACAAGCTGGAATCAAGATTGCTGGGAGAGAGATCAATAACCTCAGATATGCAGATAACACCAGCCTTATGGCAGAAAGTGAAGATGAACTAAAAAGCCTCCTGATGAAAGTGAAAGAAGAGAGTGAAAAAGTTGACTGAAAGCTCAACATTCAGAAAACTAAGATTATGGCAACCAGTCCCATCACTTCATGGCAAATAGATGGGGAAACAGTGGAAACAGTGGCTGACTTTATTTTTCTGGGCTCCAAAATCACTGTAGTTAGTGACTGAAGCCATGAAATTAAAAGACTCTTACTCCTAGGAAGAAAAGTTATGTCCAACCTAGACAGCACATTAAAAAGCAGAGACATTACTTTGCCAGCAAGGTCTGTCTAGTCAATGCTATGTTTTTTCCAGTAGCCATGTATGGATGTGAGAATTGGACTATAAAGAAAACTAAGCACTGAAGAATTGATGCTTTTGAACTGTGGTGTTGGAGAAGACTCTTGAGAGTCCCTTGGACTGCAAGGAGATGAAAGCAGTCAATCCTAAAGGAGATCAACACTGAATATTCATTGGAAAGACTGATGCTAAAGTTGAAACTCCAATATTTTGGTCACCTGATGCAAAGAACTGACTCATTGGAACAGACCCCGATGCTTGAAAAGATTGAAGGCAGGAAGAGAAGGGTACGACAAAGGATGAGATGGTTGGATGGCATCACTGACTTGATGTACATGAGTTTGAGCAAGCTCCAGGTATTGGTGATGGACAGGGCAGCCTGGCGTCCTGCAGTCCATGGTCTTGCAAGGGATTAGACATGACTGAGTGGCTAAACTTAACTACTGGGTTTTTTCAGTGTTTGATCTGGAGAGTCTGAGAACTTTGGCTCTACCCTTGTGGAATATTGGGATTTTTATTTTTTATTTTTTTTATTTTTTTGCACCATAGTATGCTGTGAGAACATTAGACAGCAAACTATTCAGTCCAGATACCCCCTCCTCCACACTCCATATAAGCAAATGTGGTGGCCAGTAAATTAGAACTGTTTATGTTCTCCCTCAAGGTGAGGGGGGGTCTGTGCCATAAATAATACCACTGTTTTCTTGAAACAGTAACTGATAGTATGTCTTAAGGTCACTGCTGAAGGCACCAGTAAAAACAGGGACACCCGACTGCTGTATTCAGAAGGCTTAAACTTGCTTCATCCTTGTGCTCTGAAGGACTACTGACGTCTTGAGGTTTAGTTTCAGATCCTACTGCCAAGCTGCCTCTGGATGCTTAGGCTGACTTTTTTTTTTCTCAGCTTAATGACAAGTATGTAGCTGCTTTTCATGGGTTTATTGGGTACCTATTTGCAAAAGTGAGCATAACAGCAGTCACAGAACAGTGCATAAAATCTGGATGGCATTTGGTTGCCTTTCTCTAGCTAACACTTTTTGTTTGTTTTTAAAACTTTTAATTTTGTACTGGGGTAGAGCCAAATTACAAGCAATGTTGTGATGGTTTCAGATGAGCAGTGAAGAGACTCAGCCATAAATATATTTGTATCCATTCCCCCCCAAACTCCCCTCCCATCCAGCCTGTCACATAACATTCCATGTACTGTACAAAATAGGCCCTTGTTGGTTATTTGTTTTAAATATAGCAATATGTACATGTCTATCCCAAACTCCCTAACTATCCCTTCCTCCCATCCTTCCTCCCAGAAACCGTAAGTTCATTGTCTCAGTCTGTGAGTTTCTGTTTGTAAGTAAGTTTATTTATTTCATTTTTTTAGATTCCACATATAAGGGATGTCATATGATATTTCTCTCTATCTGACATACTTAATTCAGTAAGTAATGACACTCTAGGTCTACCCATGCAGCTGAAAATGGCATTATTTCATTCTTTTTAATGGTCTAAACAACTCTTCACATTTAGCAGTGCCTGAATGATGAAGCCATATCCAAATTCTGTCTGAAAGTGTGCTGTGATCAACTAGCAATGTCTGCCACAGGCATTGCTGGCAGAAGGTTAGCATATTTGCCATGTGTATTCAGACTATGGATCCTCATGTCTGCTGTTTTAAGTGTTCTCATACCAGATTTCTAGGGACTTTATTCAACCTCAGGTGCTTAGTAAGATGTACAGTAATGACTAAGGTGGTTGGATATTAGCTAAGGAAGATTTGGGGTTTTCTGAACATAAAGTCTGGAGAAAAATATATTTAATCACACATGGGGATCCCTAACCCTCATTATTCTCCCTCTGAGACATTACAGTTGGAATTAAAAGCAAAAGCATGGGATTAAAACAGAGTTGGGTCTGACACCTGCTCTACCATTTAGGTGGGTTAATTTACTTAATCTGGGCAGGGAGTGCTCTTAATCGCTCAGTCTCTGGAAGTCTCATGAGGGTTTCTGGAGTCAGTGCTTGTCAAGTGCTTGCAGACTACTACCAAAGACACCAAAACCTTGAACATGAGGGAATTCAGAGCATAATAACCACTAGCAGGTCTCACATAGAGTGATGATAACCCACAGCAGGGCTATCAGCCAAGGGTCCTTGCATGTAGTTCTCTGCCCTCCCCCTGCCAGGGAAGATCTTCAGTCTTTGTGGGGTGTGTTCTGAATCTTCAGGGTTGTGGACACACAGCTGTCAGTCATATGAAAGGTAGGGTTACACGTGTGTGTGATTGTAGACTGACGCCTTGGCTCTTATAGGATAGTGAGCTCAGTGTTTGTGGGAAAGAGGGTATTTCACTGCCCAAGATAAGACCAGGGCCTTGATATCCCCACTTCCCTGACCAGTTAATCTTCTGTGGATACCCTCCAGTTCACTCATCCGGGAATCCTGCTCAGCCCTAAGTGGGGTTTGAAAGAAACAGCATAGATTTTCACTGTTCTGCATTCCCTTGCTGCTGCCAAGTTGCTGCAGTCGTGTCTGACTCTGTGCGACCCCACAGACGGCAGCCCAGCAGGCTCCCCCGTCCCTGGGATTCTCCAGGCAAGAGTACTGGAGTGGGGTGCCATTGCCTTCTCTGTCTGCATTCCCTTAGACCACTGTAACTGTTGGATATGAGGTGAAGTTGGTGATGGGGTCTTTGAGTTTCCTAGTGTTTAAACGGGGTGACACAGGCTTCTAGAGTTGACCCCACCCTCCCTACTGGAGAGAATCAGCTGCAGCATTGATCTTCTGACAGGGAAGCAGGTGAGGGAGGCCATGCTGAAAAGTTCTCTCCAGGACTCTCCCTGGGTGAACAGCCATGTGCTTCCTCCTCAGAAGCCTTGTTGGTGATGAACATCACAAGATTTGTTGACATAGTGTTGACATCACAACATTTGCTGTGGAAGTGAGAGCCTGGTTCTAGTGAATTTTCTGTGGTCTCTGTAGTTGGACTCTTAGTCTCCTCCTTACAGGATGATGGGCTCAGACTTCACCTGCATCATCGCTGTGAGCACCCTACTTCCAGATGTACTGAGTTCTGTGGGTGAGTTGGCATACCTGCTGGGGCTGCAGAAAAGGCCTGTGCAGAGCTCCCAGGCTTTCTTATTTGGAGCATGAGCTCAGTCTGTGTTCATGTTGCACTTACAAGTACAAAGTTATAGGAAGCTAAAATAAAAAGTTAATAGGATGGACAGAGAGACCAATGTGGATGCTGGAATAAGACCACAGACATGTAACTATACAGTCATAAACACCACCAAATCATTTCAGGCTCTTTGCCTAAATTAAGTACAGAGGGGAAATATTCGATCTTGTTCCAATTCAGAGGTTTTTATTTTATTTTTCCCATCACAGGTCAGGGACTCTATAATTATGGTTCCTGGTCAGATGTCCCAGGTGGAAAGAACCCAGGACTGAGTGGATGGACAGATAGCCCCAGCCCAGACTTTCCTCCCCCAGCCCAGGGCTTTCAGCCCCCTCTGAGCCCTGTGTCTCACAGGAGGAATCCTGCTGTTTCCTCCTTGTAGAACCAGGGACGCTAAGCACAAAAGGTGGTTCTGTGTCTTTGCTCGTTTGTACCCCAGAGCCTTCCCATACACACACACAGCTGCAGTGCCCATATGCTCGTCGGTACCAACTGAACTGTCACCCAGATAGGCATTCAGTTGCCAGGCTAAAGAGTCATGTCCTGAAAATATTTTGGAGTTTCCATTTTGATTCTTTTTCCTCCATCATTTAAAAAAGTTTCTGTATTCTCCTATAAGATAAGTTACCCTAACTTCCTCAAAACATCCTGTGAGGTTTTACTTACAGGTTTTCTCTAGGAGATGCATAGGTAACAAAGTGATGTCAGTATTTTCTGATGATAAAGCACAAGTTATCACTCATCCCAGACAGAGGACACAGGCTCACTCTCCGCCCCCAAAACAGCTAGTTACAGCCTTGTTTCTGGTGGGGAATGAGAACCATAAGGGTCCTTCCTGCCCAGCAGCCTGCAGTCCACCTGTTCCAGGATGTGCAGAAGCCTGACCCTGGGGCTTGTGGTCAGCATGCTCTTAGAGAAGATGGCAGGAAATGAATGGTCAGTCATGTGTCACCTGACCCCAAACCTATATGAAGTCACTCAGAAGAGAATGGACACTAAGGCTACTGTCAGATTCTCAAAGGGTGATGTGAATGTCACAAATCACAGTGACCTCCAAACACCAGGACACGCATTCAGCAGATATAAAAACACCCATCAGGTTACCCGAGCAGAAGTCAAGACTGTTCAAAAGCTCCTCATCTGCCGGGTCCTGTGGGCACAAGGGTGGTGCAGTGTCAGGTGCTCCATGACCCACACAGAGGCTCCTGGCACAGATGCAGGGAGACGCCCAGGATGGGGGAGGCAGCAGACTGTCCCCTCCCCTCACTTGTCTCACCCTCCACTGTCTGGCCCTGCTCCAGGGTAGGGGATGTACTGACTCTATCCCAGCCCTTAGCTTACTCATCTGAGGTGGAGACGGCCCATAGGGAGCTCAGCAAAATTCAGGGTGGTGAGGACTGTCATGGAGAATTAAATTTTGAAATGTTACTGTCTCAAAAATTAGTAGTAATTACTCAGTTATGGAAAGGAATGACGTGTTGCCACTTGTAGCAACATGGATGGACATAGAGGGATATTATTCTTGGTAAGGATAGTAAGACAAAGACAAATACTATATGGCATCCCTTCTATGTAGAATCTACAGAATAATATAATGAATATATATACAAAACAGAAATAGAGACAGAAAGCAAACTTACAGTTCAGTTCAGTTGCTCAGTCGTGGTCAACTCTTTGAGACCCCATGAACCACAGCACGCCAGGACTCCCTGTCCATCACCAACACCTGGAGTTTACCCAAACTCATGTCCATTGAGTCCATGATGCCATCCAACCATCTCATCCTCTGTTGTACCATTCTCCTCCTGCCCTCAATCTTTCCCAGCATCAGGGGTTTTTTCCAAAGAGTCAGCTTTTCTCATCAAGTGGCCAAAGTATTGGAGTTTCAGCTTCAGCATCAGTCTTTCCAATGAATATTCAGGACTGACCTCCTTTAGGATGGACGGGTTGGATCTCCTTGCAGTCCAAGGAACTCTCAAGAGTCTTCTCCAACACCACAGTTCAAAAGCATCAATTCTTCGGCACTCAGCTTTCTTTATAGTCCAACTCTCACATCCATACATGACTACTGGAAAAACCATAGCCTTGACTAGACAGACCTTTGTTGACAAAGTAATGTCTTTGCTTTTTATTTATTATTTTTTTTTACTTTACCAAGTAATCTTTTATTTTTTTATTGCACACTTCAACATTTTACAGAAAAAGGATAATCATTTAATGTTAGGCTCCAGATAACTACATATATGCTTTCTATTGATGCTTTTTAATGTAGTGACCTAAATTTTTACATAATCAGTAAACAGAATAATTTATATTCTACTTAACATTTTTGAGTCTCACAAATATTTTTGCATATAATTTACAATTATTATTTAATAATTATAAAAAACCACCATAGCAGTAACATTACACCAAAATTCATTTATCCATTTCCTAATTTGGTAGCTTTAACAAAACTCATGTGAATGAAATTGTTAGAACAACTTTGTACAAGTAGCTTTTTCTTTTAAATATTTTCTTGGGCATGTTACTCAAAGTTAGTATGTCAAAAGATAGACCTATTATAGAGCTCTTATAAAAGATTAATTAGTGTACAATGCTATTGGCATGAGGGTACATGTAGTTAATTTTTTGCTAATATATTAGCAGGAACAAGGTCACAGTTTCAATTTTCATTTTTAATATTAGGAAATATTATTATTATTATTTTAATATGCTGTCTGGGTTGGGCAAAACTTTCCTTCCAAGGATTAAACGTCTTTTAATTTCATGGTTGCAATCACCATCTGCAGTGATTTTTCAGCCCCCCGAAATAAAGTCAGCTACTGTTTCCACTATTTCCCCATCTATTTGCCATGAAGTGATGGTACTAGATGCCATGATCTGAGTTTTCTGAATGTTCAGCTTTAAGCCAACTTTTTCATTTTCCTCTTTCACTTTCATCAACAGGCTCTTTAGTTCTTCTTCACTTTCTGCCATAAGGGTGGTGTCGTCTGCATATCTGAGGTTATTGATATTTCCCCCAGCATTCTTGATTCCAGCTTTTGCTTCCTCCAGCCCAGCGTTTCTCATGATGTACTCTGCATATAAGTTAAATAAGCAGGGTGACTATATACAGCCTTGACTTAATCCTTTTCCTATTTGGAACCAGTCTGTTGTTCCATGTCCAGTTCTAACTGTTGTTTCCTGATCTGCATACAGGTTTCTCAAGAGGCAGGTCAGGTGGTCTGGTATTCCCATCTCTTTCAGAATTTTCCACAGTTTATTGTGACCCACACAGTCAAAGGCTTTGCTGCTGCTGCTGCTGCTGCTAAGTCGCTTCAGTTGTGTCTGACTCTATGCAACCCCATAGACAGCAGCCCACCAGGCTTCCCCATCCCTGGGATTCTCCAGGCAAGAACACTGGAGTGGGTTGCCATTTCCTTCTCCAATGCATGAAAGTGAAAAGTGAAAATGAAGTCGCTCAGTCGTGTCCGACTCTAGCGACCCCATGGACTGCAAGGCTTTGGCATAGTCAATAAAGCAGAAATAGAGAAATTTTTCTCTTGCTTTTTCAATGATCCAGCAGATGTTGGCAATTTGATCTCTGGTTCCTTTGCCTTTTCTAAAACCAGCTTGAACATCTGGAAGGTCATGGTTCACATATTGCTGAAGCCTGACTTGGAGAATTTTGAACATTACTAGTGTGTGAGATGAATGCAATTGTGCAGTAGTTTGGGCATCCTTTGGCATTGCCTTTCTTTGGGATTGGAATGAATACTGACCTTTTTGAGTCCTGTGGCCACTGCTGAGTTTTCCAAATTTGCTGACATATTGAGTGCAGCATTTTTATAGCATCATGTTTTAGGATTTGAAATAGTTCAACTGGAATTCCATCATCTCCACTAGCTTTGTTCATAGTGATACTTTCTAAGGTTCACTTGACTTCACATTCCAGGATATCTGGCTCTAGGTGAGTGATCACACCATCATGATTATCTGGGTCATGAAGATCTTTTTTTGTACAGTTCTTCTGTGTATTCTTGCCACCTCTTCTTAATGTCTGCTGCTCCTGTTAGGTCCATACCATTTCTGTCCTTTATCAAGCCCATCTTTGTATGAAATGTTCCCTTGGTATCTCTAATTTTCTTGTATTGATCTCTAGTCTTTCACATTCTATTGTTTTCCTCTATTTCTTTGCATTGATCTCTAAGAAAGGCTTTCTTATCTCTCCTTGCTATTCTTTGAACCTCTGCATTCAAATGGGTATATCTTTCCTTTTCTCCTGTGCTTTGGCTTCTCTTCTTTTCACAGCTATTTGTAAGTCCTCCTCAGACAGCCATTTTGCCTTTTTGCATTTCTTTTTTTTTGTCAATGTTCTTGATCCCTGTCTTCTGTACAATGTCACGAACCTCTGTCCTTAGTTTAATAGGCACTCTGTCTATCAGATCTAGTCCCTTAAATCTTATTTCCCACATCCTCTGTATAATCATAAGGGTTTTGATTTAGGTCATACCTAAATGGTCTAATGATTTTCCCCACTTTCTTCAATTAAAGTCTGAATTTGGCAATAAGGAGTTCATGATCTGAACCACAGTTAGCTCCTGGTCTTGTTTTTGCTGACTGTATAGAGCTTCTCCATCTTTGGCTGCAAAGAATATAATCAATCTGATTTTGGTATTGACCATCTGGTGATGTCCATGTGTAGAGTCTTCTCTTGCCTTGTTGGAAGAGATTGTTTGCTATGATCAGTGCATTCTCTTGGCACAACCCTATTAGCTTTTGCTCTGCTTCATTTTGTACTCCAAGGCCTAATTTGCCAGTTACTCCAGGTGTTTCTTGACTTCCTACTTTGGTATTCCAGTCCCCTGTAATGATAAGGACATCTTTTTTGGGTGTTAGTTCTAAAAGGTCTTGTAGGTCTTCATAGAACCATTCAACTTACAGTTACCGTAGGGCAAAGAGAGGAAAGGAGCAACAAATTAGGAATATGGAATTAAGAAGTACACCCTACTGTGCACCAAATAGGTAAGGAACATGAATTTACTGTACAGCTCAGGGAATTTTACTTACTATCTTGTATTAGCCTATCTAGGGACAGTTCTAGCCTCACTTGTGCTCATGTTTATTTGCTCAGTCATGGGCAATTCTTTCAATCCTATGGACCATATCCCACCAGGCTCCACTGTCCATGGGATTCTCCAGGCAAGAATATTGGAGTGGGTTGCTACTTATTCCTCCAGGGGATCTTCACAACCCAGGGATCGAACCCACATCTATATCTCCTACGTGCAGGTGAATTCTTAAACTGCTGAGTAATCCTATAATGGGATATAATCAGAAAAAAAATAACCACAGCACTATGTTGTAACCTGAAACATTGTAATTCAACCATACATATATATAGACACATATATATTTATTTAATTTGGAGGGGTGTATGCTGAGGAGGACCTTGATGAATGAGCTAGTAAAGAATTTCTTTATCTAAATCTAGCTGTGATTTGAATTTGTTAAAAAAAAAAGGGGGTTCAAAGAGAATCTTTCATTTCCAGGTTGTTAAAGTGAAGGTTGGTGTGAGCAGGAATTCAAGGGTCATGTGGAGGATCCTCTCTGAAGAGGCATCATCCTTCCTCCCCAGGCAGCTCTCCAGGAAGCCCCAGGTGTGCCCTTTGTTGGGATGTGTGACCACAGAGCATGAGAGGCTGTTGGCTTCCTCACATCCAGCTTCCCTGACTTTCTCTGTTGTGTGTCTGTCTCTGCTTCCCCAGCACGGAGCCCAGTATTTTCCCACTTAGCATCTTCTCTCCGGGGACTCTGGACCATCCGGGCGTACAAAGCTGAACAGAGTTTTCAGGAGCTGTTTGATGCACACCAGGACTTGCATTCAGGTCTGTAAGTTTCTGGAGATGATTTTGAAGGATGGAATGTTCTGCCTCGTGAGGCCTGACTTCCCTGTCAGGTGGCCTGGCTGGCCAGCACTTTCCTGTGCTGCCCCATGGCTCCCTCTGCAAACCTGCCTCCCCAACCCCTTCCTCTCACCAACTGTCTGTGCACCCCTCTTCCCTTCCATCCCCTGCTTGCCTCCCCTGACTGGCTTGTGCTGTCCTTTCATCACTGTGCCCTGTGGTTTTCTGTCTCTTTAGGGCAGGAGTCAACAAAGAGCCAGCTTTGTGTGCTGTCCTGTGTCTGTTGTAACTTCTCGAGTTTCCTGTTGTAGCACAAAGGATGGCAAAGCTAATGCATCAGCAAATGGCCGTGCCTGTGAGCCACTAAAACTTCACTTATGGAACCAGGTGCTGGCCATTCCTGGCCTCCAGGCTGTAGTTGTCAGCTCTCCTTTCAGAGCATGTAAAATCTGACTGAGGAAAATAATTTCCTGATTAGCATATTTGCTGTTCTCTTCATGTATATTATTCTTTGTGTCAGTGAAGATTTGTTCTAGGTAGAAATTTCAGAATTTACTACAAGTTATAAAATCCTGGCCTGTATCTTCAATCTGTATTGTATTGTATTTTGAAGATAAAATGGCATTTTAAAAGCCGCATGCAGGTACTGTTAGCTGATAGTTATTTACACACTGGCTCTGAAGGGTAAACACTGTGCAGGACCCTGTAGAAATTGCAGAGGGTGCTAGAAACAGTATGAGCTGTGCTTTCTGCTATCAGAGAGCTGGGAATAGTCAACATGTGAAAGGGTGATCTTCAAGTTGAGGCCCAGCACTGCAGGAAACACACTGATGAGACTGTTTTTCTGTCTTCTTTCTCTTGATGAAATTTCTGTTTATAACCTGTGGATTGAGTAAAGTGCATGCTTCCCACAGAGCCCCTGGACTGATTCCTGTGTGTGTCAAATGTTGTCATGTCAAAACCTAGCTTTCTGGACTCTGGGCTCCTTGGATATAGGATAATATAACTTTGATATCCTACCTGTGTAAAAATCTTCTGTTGCTCAACTGAACAGAATGCTTTTTCTCATTTGAAGCATCTAACATGGCTGTTCTACTGATTTATTATACTTATTATGGTTCACAAATGCAGAGGCTTGGTTCCTGCTTTTGACGACATCCCGATGGCTCGCTGTGTATCTAGATGTCATCTGTGCCATCTTTGTCACTGTTGTTGCCTTTGGGGCCCTGATTCTTGCACATGGTGAGTATAGATGTAGTTACTTATAATATGAATACAGTTTATAGTTTCATTTACATTTATTAAATAAAGCTCCTGCTGTCTTATCTAGTATATACTGTTTCACTCTAATGAATTAGTGTTTGCAGTATAGGATTCTACGATATGGTCTATATAAAATCATTTGTGTCTTGATCAGACCTTTTTATCTCTTTCTTTGAATGGGTTGAGGTCTATGCAAATATAGCAAGCTGACTTGCTGAACATTCCAGGTAGTGTTGGGAGGAGCAAACCAGGTTTACTCTTATATTAAGCTTTTGTCCAGTTAGCTTTAGAGCTACTTGAATCTCTTAGTTGCAGGTGCCTGATTCACTGAGGTGATAAAGATTCTCTGTAGGAAAGAACAGTGTCCTCACTGCTGTGTGGGTACCAGAAGAGCAGGTGTCAGCATCTGTGCCATTAATTCACCATCTCTATTCCATAGAAATTGCACTGAATCAAAATCTTTAATAAGGAGCAATGAGAGTAGCAGTTTAGACTTAAAAGCACTGGCTCTTAGAACCCATTATTTTGTTTTTCATGGTTTCAACTGCAGCTGCCTTGAATGTAGAAAGTGAAATTTACACAAAGGTTCTTGAAACCCTAATGATGAAAGTCAGAATAATGACATGATTCCTCACCTTTGTAATGCTGTCAAGTGTGTCAATCCTGCTGGGATTAATAAACTCATTTTGTAGTCTTTTTGAATTTGAAGTGTTTTTTTCATTGTATCATGGTCTCAATCAAGACATAGTAAAAGTATGTGTCATATTATCATTATATAGAAATGATTTAAATATTATAAAGGAGTCTGCTTCATAAAATGACAGAAGGCTCTAGGTGAGGGGTTAAGAACAGGACTGACTTTATTCTCCTTCTTTCTTATTTAGCTTTGACTCCTGGGCAGGTTGGCCTGGTCCTGTCTCTTGCCCTCACACTCACGGGGATGTTCCAGTGGTGCATCAGGCAAAGGACCGAAGTTGAGAACCTGGTGATGTTTATTTTAACCTTCTTAGCCCTTTCAAGTCCCCTTGCCATTAAATGGCATAAAAGCAATTCTTATGTAAAATATTAAAGCTGTTGCAATTACATCATAGCTAACAGAGTTTTTTATATCCTCCTCCATCTGGTTAAAGTCAATGTAAAATAAAATCTATACATATTGTCCTTAATCTTATGTATGTCATGTCGGCAGGTTTTATATTCATTGTCAGCTCTCTTCAAGTAAAATAAATGTCTCTTCATAATTATATTTTGTAGGTATAATGAAAGTAGGGGGAAGGTTCTGAAATGCTAGAGAGAATATATGCTAATTTCTTAGGAACTTGTTTATTTTTGTTTCTTAAGAGATAATTCCTCATTCTTGGTAAAATAATTATGTATTTTGAGGGTTTTTGTTTGTTTGATTAATAGGTACACCTACTTCATTTTAGCATTTATTCCTGTATGTGTTGAACATCTGAATTTGCTAGTGTCCCTTCTTTCTGGTAGGATAACCTACTTCTCAGATTGGCCCTTCTGTAGCCACACATTACTGATTGATGTCCATAAGTATTCTTTTCTTTAACAAAATTCTCTTGTTTCTTTTATCCATATGTGAAAAGTAGGTAAATAAAACTTTATCATTCAGTTCTGTAATTCTTTTAGCTTTAATATGATGTTTAAGGATGAAATGCTAAATGAAAATATTACAAGACAATGAACAAATTTGGAGATCATCAAAGCTCTCATCAAACTCCTATTTCTGTCCTTTGGGAATGATAAGACTTGAGATATTTTAAGCCAGTTACATATAAAAGCAGCACATATCATTTACAATCTTGGAACACCTATAAACGAGACCTTCTGTCCTGACCCGTGTGATGTCATGTGTCTTTCAGATGATTTCAGTGGAAAGAGTGATGGGATATTTAGACCTTGAGAAAGAAGCTCCCTGGGAATACAAGGATCATCCCCCACCACCCTGGAGTAATGAAGGAAGGATGCATTTTTACACTGTTAACTTCAGGCACACCTCAGATGGGCCTCTGGTATTGAAGAACCTGTCTGCAGTCATTGAATCAACAAAAAAGGTTTGTTTAACCCAGTTGTCTCTTTAAAATCCAGCTAAAAAGTTAGCACCATATTTGTTCTTGGCTTCCTTGTTGCTGTGTCAGGGGACTCTTTGTTCCTCATGGATGCACGTTCGATAAGTTGCTTCAGTTGTGTCCGAGTCTTTGTGACCCCATGGGCTGTAGCCTGTCAGGCTCCTCTGTCCATGGAATTCTCCAGGAAAGAATACTGGAGTGGGTTGCCATATACTCATCCAGGGGACCTTCCCAACCCAGTGATCAAACTGGCATCTCTTACGTCTCCTGCATTGGCAAACAGGTTCTTTACCACTAGTGTCACCTGAGAAGTTGTGTAGTGACATGGTAAGTGCATCATTCTTGGAAATTGACCACTGAAGGGGGACCCCAGCATTTTTTTGTGTTGCGAGCTCCCTCATGGTGCTTGGAGGGCCCTGGGCCCTGGAGCTGGAACTTAACCTGAGCTGGGATACTATGTGTTTTACCCAATTATTCATGAGGAGTCTCAGAAGTCAGCCCTGGCTCCCTGTCTCTCCTAACTCTTAGCCCTAACTCTCCTATGTCTCATTTCTTGCCATCTTTTCTTCTTTTTACCTCTGGAATCTTCTCTTCCTCCCATGATGCCTTTCAATTGAAGCCTCCTCCTCTATCCCTTGGCCCTTCCCATAGACTTGTCTTCCACTCACCCACACTTAGCTGTCATCCCCTTCCTCTCACCCCACAGGCTGCTTCTTTCTTTAGCACAGATCTGATCCTTACTGGCCTGGGTAAGATGATGCTCAAACCATAGTTCAGCCCCAGGTCCTCTCCAAACAGGGACTGTGTGGCCATCAGAGAAGAGCTCAGAATCGTGATTCAGTCAGGGCTGAGGAACAAAAGCCCCCCGTGGAGGCAGGACCCAGAGATTTGCTTAAAGTTGATGAAAACAACCCAAAAGGAGCAGAGGAGGATCCATGTGGGAGATGACAGAGAGGTTTGTTTCCTGGTCCTGTCAGCATCCATGGCTGCTGGTGACGTTCTTTTCACACTCAGCTTGGGTCCTCCAACTCAGACCAGGAGAGATGCTTGAAGAAGAAATTGAACCAGAACAGACAAAGTAGTAGGAAGCTCTTGCCCACATACCTGACCATCCTTGGGTCCTAACATTCCCACCCCCTCTGCACTCAGGTCCTGTGTAGATTCTCCCAAAGCGACATGTCCTCCCTGCTTCCAGTGTGCACATGTCACGAAGCTGGTGAAAAATCTCATTTTCTGAGTGAAAGTTTTACTCACTTAGTCATGTTTGACTCTTTGTGACTCCATGGACTGTGTGTCCATGGAATTCTCCAGGCAAGATTATTGGAGTGGGTTGCCATTTGCTTGTCCACAGGATCTTTCCCACCCAGGAATCAAACCTATTTCTCCTGCATCACAGCTGGATTATTTACCATCTGAGTCACCAGGGAAGCCCCTCATCTTCTGAGTTAATCCTAATATATCTGGTTCTGTGAGATACTTGATTTTTCATCAGCATTATATAATTCTTTAAAGATAGCATTTATGGTATACCCATGTTCATAGCAGTATTATTCACAGTAGCCAAAATTTGGAAGCATCCCAAGATTTATATCATTTATCAGGTGAATGGATAAGCAAATCCTTACAAGGTAGTATATCCCCACAATGAAATATTATCATTCAACCTTAAAAAGAAAGAAAATTGTAATCTATAGGTGAGCCTTGAGGACATCATGTTACGTGAAATAAGCCAGAAACAAAAGGAATGAATACTATATAATTCCATGTATGAGAATCCTAGAGCAATCAAATTTATAAAGACAACAGTAGACTATTGGTAGCCAGGGACTGGAGTGAGAGGGATGGGGAGCTGATGTTTATTGGGTACAGAATTTCAGTTTTACATGAGAGGAAATATTCTGGAAATTGGTTGCAAAAAAGTGTGAATGTACTTAACACTAAACTATCCTCTTAAAAATTGTTCAATTCAGTTGTCACTCAGGCGTATCTGACTCTTTGCGACCCCAAGGACCACAGCACACCAGGTTTCCCTGTCCATCACCAACTCCTTGAGCTTGCTCAAACTCATGTCCATCGAGTCAGTGATGCCATCCAACCATCTCATCCGCTGTCATCCCCTTCTCCTCCCACTTTCAAACTTTTGCAGCATCAGGGTCTTTTCAAATGAGTCAGTTCTTCACATCATGTGGCCAAAGTCCTGGAGTTTTAGCTTCACCATCAGTCCTTCCAATGAATATTCAGGGCTGATTTCCTTTAGGGTTCATTCAGAACTGATTCCTGGTTGTTCATTAAAACCTTCTTTTACATTGATCAGATCAGATCAGTCGCTCAGTCGTGTCCGACTCTTTGCGACCCCATGAATTGCAGCACGCCAGGCCTCCCTGTCCATCACCAATTCCCGGAGTTCACCCAAACTCATGTCCATTGAATTAGTGATGCCATCCAGCCATCTCATCCTCTGTCGCCCCCTTCTCCTTCTGCCCCCAATCCCTCCCAGCATCAGTCTTTTCCAGTGAGTCAATTCTTCGCATCAGGTGGCCAAAGTACTGGAGTTTCAGCTTTAGCATCATTCCTTCCAAAGAACACCCAGGACTGCACTCCTTTAGAATGGACTGGTTGGATCTCCTTGCAGTCCAAGGGACTCTCAAGAGTCTTCTCCAACATCACAGCTCAGAAGCATCAATTCTCTGGTGTTCAGCCTTCTTTATCATTCAACTCTCACATCCATTATGTCTACTGGAAAAATCATAGCTTTGACTAGACAGACTTTTGTTGATAAAGTAATGTCTCTGCTTTTTAATATGCTGTCTATATTGGTCATAATTTTTCTTCCAAGAAGTAAGAATTTTTAATTTTATGGCTGCAGTGATTTGGGAGCCCCCCCCAAAATCAAGTCTGTCACTGTTTCCATTGTTTACCCATCTATTTGTCATGAAGTGATGGGAACATATGCCATGATCTTAATTTTTTGAATGTTGAGTTTTAAGCCAGCTTTTTCACACTCCTCTTTCATCTTCATCAAGAGGCTCTTTGTTCCTCTTTTCTTTCTGCCATAAAGGTGGTGTCATCTGCATATCTGAGGTTTTTGATATGTTCTTCCTGCATGTTATACTCCGTATATAAGTTAAATAAGCAGGTTGACAATATATAGCCTTGATGTATATTGGTGTAGTCAATAAAGCAAAAGTAGATGTTTTTCTGGAACTCTCTTGCTTTTTCTTTGATCCAGTGGATGTTGACAATGTGATCTCTGGTTCCTCTCCATTTTCTAAATCCAGCTTGAACACCTGGAAGTTCTCAGTTCATGTACTGTTGAAGCCTATCTTGGAGAATTTTGAGCATTACTTTGCTAGCATGCAAGATGAGTGCAGTTGTGCAGCAGTTTGAACATTCTTTGGCATTGCCTTTCTTTGAGATTGGAATGAAAACTGACCTTTTCCAGTCCTGTGGCCACTGCTGAGTTTCCCAAATTTGTTGGCATATTGAGTGCAGCACTTTAACAGTGTCATCTTTTAGGATTTGAAATAGAAATTGTTAAGCTGGTAAATTTTAGGTTACATGTTTTACCAAAATTAAAAGATATCATCTGTGGCATGCTTTGTAATTTTCATCTGTATCTCACAGAACCCTGAGGCTTCTTAAGATCAGGTAACATCTTGTTTTCATCTTGTTCCCCAGGAAATGGCATTCTGCAGGGCACAGTGAGAGTACTAAGGGACTTCTGGCTAAGACAGTGAGTGAGTAGCACACAGGTCTGAGCAACCAGTAACCAACACACACACATTTCTCAGCTAGCTCAGTGGTAAAGAATCTGCCTGCAATGCAGTGGATGCGGGTTCAATCCCTGGGTGGGGAAGATCCTCTGGAGAAGGCAATGACAACCTGCTCCAGTATTCTTGCCTGGGAAATTCCATGGACAGAGGAGCCTCGTGGGCTACAGTCAATGGGGTCACAAAGAGTCAGACATGACTTAGTGACTGAGCACGCAGGCACCCTTTTAACATGAAATGCTCAAATGATAGATACCCAGAGAGAAGCTTCAGTTAGTCACAGGGCAAAAACTTGCTCCAATTGTTTCCATTTTCATTGTTGGTCAGGAGGAAGATGAGAATTAGTATGGCAGGAAAGCATTAACTACATTAGCTACAATTTTTATGAAATCCTGTCCCTGAGAGCACTGTAGATGATGTTTGCTTACTTGGAGACAATGTGTCCATCAGATTTCCTGTTGTAAATATAATTCTGTTAATGTGTACTGATCTTAAATTTCTCCCAAACCAAAAATATGAATATCTATGAAACTATGTAGTACAACTTAAGACTGTAACAGATTTGTATTCTTTTATCTTAAAATCCCCAAATCCTAGGGTTATCTGAGGTTCTAAAGTTTGTGAGGGAAGATTGAGTTTGAAGACTGAATTAATAATTGCAGTAACTTGACTTTTGATCCATGTTTTGGTCAACTCTCAGTGTCACTGTTAGCTTCATTTCTGTGTTTGTAGGTGATACTTGTGCAGTGTGTTCATGAAGTGATTTCACTCCACTTGTGTACATCTCAGGTGTCCTCTCCTGCTCACCCGTTCCAGCCCCTGACACTCCAGGACACCTCTTTGGTGTTGGATTTGATTGAGAGGCTGCTTTGGGGGACACAGGAGTGAGCCCGCCTAGCAGAAGTGGGGCTCTGTTCTCTTTCCATCATGTCCTCTGCTGTCCCAGTTCCTGGAAATTAGAGTCAACAGGAAAGTGTAGTAGGTACCATGCAGGTTTCTCATTCATGGAAGAAATAGCTAGTAAAAGTAAAGACCCAAAATGAGGTAAATAGAACCCTAGGCTTCCTGGTTAGATTCCAAACACAGGCTGAGTTTTTCATTTAAATGGTTTTGTGCTTCATTTGATCATTTTAGAGAGTGCTGGGTCATTTTAAAGCTTTTCCAGCTCTCGAGGTAGGTTGATTTTGATTTGTTATCTTCTTTTCTTGTCCAGAGCTATTACTTGCTTAATACATTTTTACAGATGCTTACTATACCTTGCTATAATGTACAAAATATTGCTGTCCTACATTTTCTCCTTTTTTAACATATTTTCTCCACAACCCCTCCTCTCACACTGATTGTCCCCCTTTCCCTGCTGGCTTCCTCATTCCTTGTGACTCAGCCGGTGGTGTCAGGGCCAGCAGTACCTGAATCACCTGGAATTTCTTAGAAATGCAGAGTCTCAGGCTCGCCCAGACCTCTTGATTCAGCATCACATTTGAACAAGATCTTCCAGTAAAGTCCTTTCTCTCCCATGGGCAATTTTTGATGAGTGATAAACTATGATATCCAAGCATTGTACTTTGCCAGTTTGAAATGGAGTCATGAATCACCCAAACACCTGTTGAGTCTGAGCAGGAGGCTCTAGAATGTTCTGTGCCACTTACCTTACTGATTTATTTGCTTTTATATTCTGGAAATCATACCTTTATATTATAATCCAACTCTATGTTATTTCAATGCATTTATCTGCATCTTTTCCAGTGGAGTCTGTCTTCATCACAGATAGTTTTCATCCTTCTTCCACCTTTCCCACACCAGCCTCCTACAGGGGCTGGAGGGACTTCTCACAGGCTCATCCCTGCCTGGACCTGAAGTCAGATACAGCCCAGTGCAGCAGTGTATGTGCAGCTCTTTCACTACCTGATGGTATCAAAAATGAGGCTTGCTGTTCCAAACAGGACATTAACTCTGTTTGACCCATTTCCCAGGAACCATTGTCCCACTTAGCTGAAGGTTTCTCTCCCAGCCCAGCTGTGGGTGCTGGTTCTTCCTGCTTACAGCCAGCCCACCTGACCTCAAGTACCCCTTTCTTCTCTGTGATGTTGGCCATCTTGTCCCACTCACCACATTTTCTGCATCCATATCCACATAATGCTTTAACTCTCTGGCAACAGGATTTCTATGGTAGGGCTGTTCCTTTAACTGCAACTATATAAAGAAGGCTGAGCACTAAAGAACTGGAGTTTTCAAACTGTAATGCTGGATAAGACTCTTGAGAGTTTCTTGAACAGCAAGGAGATCAAACCAGTCAATCCTAAAGGAAATAAACCCTGAATATTCATTGGAAAAACTGATACTGAAGCTCCAACACTTTGGCCATCTGATGCAAAGAGCCAACTCCTTGGCAAAGACCCTGATGCTTGGGAGGAATGAGGGCAAGAGGAGAACGGGGTGACAGAGGATGAGATGATTAGATGGCATCATTGAGGCATTGGACATGAGTTTGAGCAAACTCTGGGAGAGAGTGAAGGACAGGGAAGTCTGGTTTGCTGCAGTCCATGGGGTAGCAGAGTTAGACATGACTTAGTGACTGAACAACAACACACCTCTCCCCAATTTCTCTGTTTAAGCTACATAGAAGGGCATAATAAGGTATCAGTCCATCAAGGAGATAAGGAGACCACCAACAAAACGAAAAAGAGGCTGGCACATATGGATCTGAGTCCCATGCTATGACTTAAGGGCTCTGCTATTTCAGGCAGACTAATTAATCTTATAAGCCTTGACCTTCTCATTTGCAAAATGGAAGTGATGGGACTTAACATCTAGTTTTGATCTGCAACTTAAACAAAATAAGACATATTAAACACTCAGCGTGAAGACCAACACGCTGTAAATACTTGGACAAAGATAGATGGTTGTCATTTTCATAGGATCTAAAACCTTAGGGGCTTCCCAGGTGGCACTAGTGGTAAAGAATCCACTTGCCAATATAGGAGACTTAAGAGACCAGGGTTTGCTTCCTGGATGGGGCAGATTCCCTGAAGAAGGGCATGGCAACCCACTGCAGTATTCTTGCCTGGAGAATCCCATGGACAGAGGAGCCTAAAGTGCTTCAGTTCATAGGGTCACAGAGTCAGACACGACTAAAGCAACGTAGCACACAGCACAAAATGACCTTAACTACTTATGCTGCATAAATTGTCATCTGTCCTGTGAAAATAAGGGGTTGGCCAATTGCAATCATATTTATGGCTATAGGATCCATCTGCCGTATCTATTTCTCTGTCTAGCTTATCTTATACCTAAATAATATAGTAATAGATTATCCATATCAATAACCTCAGATGCAGATGACACCACCCTTATGGCAGAAAGTGAAGAGGAACTAAAAAGCTTCTTGATGAAAGTGAAAGAGGAGAGTGAAAAAGTTGGCTTAAATCTCAACATTCAGAAAACCAAGATCATGGCATCTGGTCCCATCACTTCATGGGAAATAGATGGGGAAACATTAGAAACAGTGTCAGACTTTATTTTTTGGGGCTCCAAAATCACTGCAGATGTTAACTGCAGCCATGAAATTAAAAGACGCTTACTCCTTGGAAGGAAAGTTATGACCAACTAGATAGCATATTACAAAGCAGAGACATTACTTTGCCAATAAAGGTCCGTCTAGTCAAGGCTATGGTTTTTCCAGTGTTCATGTATGGATGTGAGAGTTGGACAGTGAAGAAAGCTGAGTACCAAAGAATTGATGCTTTTGAACTGTGGTGTTGGAGAAGACTCTTGAGAGTCCCTTGGACTGCAAGGAGATCCAACCAGTCCACGCTAAAGGAGATCAGTCCTGGGTGTGCATTGGAAGGACTGATGCTGAAGCTGAAACCCCAATACTTTGGCCACCTCATGCGAAGAGTTGATTCATTGGAAAAGACCCTGATGTTGGGAGGGATTAGGGGCAGGAGAAGGGGATGACGGTGAAAGAGATGAACTGGATGGCATCACTGACTCAATGGATATGAGTTTGGGTAAACTCTGGAGGTGGTGATGGACAGGGAGACCTGGCGTGCTGCTATTCATTGGGTCACAAAGAGTCGGACATGACTGACTGACTGAACTGAACTGAACTGAGATTATCCATAAATTTCTCCAGTCTGAGTTAAAAACCTCAGCCCCCTATGAAAGCCTCTGTCTCATGATACCTCAGGTAATACAAATAATACAAAGGCAAATTCAATACAGATCCTGGTTTTAGCACATACAGTTCACTTGAAGAAATAAGAAAATGCTTGTATCAGCTTTGTAATATAGAAAACAGTTATAATTTTTATAGGAGTTTAGAAAAGATGATATAACATCCATTAGGGTTGAGAGAAGTCCATATAAGGAACAAGTAGAGTATTTCTGAGAGATTAGGCATGTGAAATACACTTAGTGACTTGCTAGGATTTCAGTAGGTGGAAACATTTATGAAAGTCATTCCAGGAGGTGGGACCAACATTAGCAAAGGCTTGATGCCCTGATTCAGTGAATGAAGAATTAGGCATCTACAGAGCATTCGGGGAAAAGAACTACCAGGTGTATAACACACATATTCACACAACCCTCACAACTACCCAGAAAGCCCAAGGAGCTGACTTGTGGAGATGAAGGATGGAGAAATTAGTGAGTGCAGTTTTGTACAGGTGACTTCCTGGGGCACATGTCCAGCATAAAGCCGTCCTTTGGGAGTTTAGTCTGAGAAGTGAGTGCACATGGAGCAGAGTGGGCAGATGTGGGAGACACAGAGCCAGTAGCTGTTTTACCTCCAGCAAGACATCATGGGAAACCGATTCCACCTTTTGGGATCAAACTCATGTTAATTAAAACATAGTTATAACACACGAGTTTGTGAATGTGCAAGGAAACTAGTAGGAGTAGAAAATGGTATCATATTTCTGAGAGGTAGGCTGGCAGTACTTAACAGCCTTCTCAGAAAATGTTCATACCTGGTTCTCAGCAATTCCACATCTGAGAGTTTATCTTCAGGAAATAATTAAGGTTGTTTAGAAAGATTTAGCTTCAGGGATATATAGCCCGTTATTTATAACTGCAAAATATTGGAGACCACCTAAAATATCCAACAATAGGCGATTTGTTAAGTAAATGATCACATATACTATAATATTAATAGCCATTAAAATAAATACATTTTTTGAAGTGCTGAATAAAAATAGATTACAACAGTATGTTCATAATAATTCCATTTTGTTTAAATATATGAACTTTTATCTTTAAGAACACATGTATAGAAATAAGGTTTTCCTTGGTGGGTCAGTGGTAAAGAATCAGCCTGCCAAGTGGGAGATGTGAATTTGATCCCAGGTTCAGGAAGATCCACTGGAGGAGGAAATGGCAACCCACTCCAGTATTCTTGCCTGAGAAATCCCATGGACAGAGGAACCTGGTGGACTACTGTCATTGGGGTCACAGAGAATCAGATATGACTTAGTTGACTAAACAACAATTAAATAAGAAAGGAGAAAGAACACATATTCAAATCTAGAAAGAAAACACATCACCATGTTACAAATGGTTTTATCAGAGTGCTGGGGTGATGGCTAGTATTTATGTACTTTTCAGATTCATTTACACTGATTACAATTAAGGAAAGAATTTTTCTTTAAACTTTTAATTTTGTATTAGAGTATAGCTGATTAACAATGTTGTGATAGTTTCAGGTGAAGAACAAAGGGACTCAGCCATACATATACATATACATGTATCCATTCTCCCCCAAACTCCCTCCCATCCAAGCTGCCACATAACATTGAGCAGAGTTCCCTTTGCTACACAGTAGGTCCTTGTTGTTATCCATTTTAAATATAGCAGTGTGTACATGTAGATCCCAAACTCCCTAACTATCCCTTCTCCATAGCCTTCCTCCTGGCAACTGTAAGTTTCTTCTCTAAGTCTGTGAGACTGTTTCTGTTTTGTAAATAAGTTGATTTGTATCACAACTTTTTAGATTCCCCATATAAGGGATGCCATGGGCTTCTCTGGTGGCGCAGTAGTAAAGAATCTGCCTATAATGCAAGAGATGCAGGAAACGCAGGTTTGATCCTTGGAAGAGGAAATCGCAACCCACTCCAGTATTCTTGCCTGGAGAATCTCATGGACGGAGGAGCCTGGCGGGCTACAGTTCATGCAGTAGCAAAGAGTCAGACACAACTGAAGCAACTAAGCACAGCACAGAACATAAAGGATGCCATATGATGTTTCTGCTTCTCTGTCTGACTTCACTCAGTATGACAATCTCTAGGTCCAGCCGTCTTGCTGCAAATGGCATTATTTCACTTTTTAATGGATGAATAATTTCCACTTTAAATATTAATACATATCACACCCTTTTATCCATTCCTATGTCAGTGGACTTTTAGGTTGCTTCCATGTCTTGGCTATTGTAAATAATGCTGCAATGAACATTGGAGTGTATGTATCCTTTTGGACCATGTTTTTCTCTGGATATATGCCCAGAGAGTAGCAACATAAGACACACTTAGTGACTTGTGGTTAAGATTTCAGCAGGTGGAAATATTTGTGAAAGGCATTCCAGGAGGTGGGACGAGCATGAAAATCTGATTCATACCTGAGTCTCAGCAATTCTGCATCTGAAAATTTATCTTAAGGAAATATCTGAGTTTGAAAAGATTTAGGTTTAAGAATATATCAGTTCAGTTCAGTCGCCCATTAATGTCTGACTCTTTGTGACGCAATGGATGGCAGCAGGCCAGGGCTCCATGTCTATTACCAACTCGTGAGTTTACTCAAACTCATGTCCATTGAGTTCGTATTGCCATCCAACCATCTCATCCTCTGTCATCCACTTCTCCTCCCACCTTCAACCTTTCCCAGCATCAGAATCTTTTCAAATGAGTCAGTTCTTTGCATCAGGTGGCCAAAGTATTGGAGTTTCAGCTTCAACATCAGTCCTTCCAATGAATATTCAGTGCTGATTTCCTTTAGCATGGATTGGTTGGATCTCCTTGCAGCCCAAGGAACTCTCAAGAGTCTTCTCCAACACCACAGTTCAAAAGCATAAATTCTTCAGTGCTCAGCTTTCTTTATAGTTCAACTCTCACATCCATACATGACTACTGGATAAACCATAGCTTTGACCCGACGGACCTTTGTTTGCAAAGTAATGCTTCTGCTTTTTAATATGCTGTCTAGGTTGGTTATAACTTTTCTTCCAAGGAGCAAGCATATTTTAATTTCATGGCCGCAGTCACCATCTGCATTGATTTTGGAGCCCCCCAAAATAAAGTCAGCCACTGTTTCCACTGTTTCCCCATCTATTTCCCATGAAGTAATGAAACCAGATGCCATGATCTTAGTTTTCTCTATGTTGAGTTTTAAGCCAACGTTTTCACTCTCCTCTTTCACTTTGGTCAAGAGGCTGTTCTTCTTCGCTTTCTGCCATAAGGGTGGTGTCATCTGCATATATGAGGTTATTCATATTTCTCCTGGCAATCTTGATTCCAGCTTGTGCTTCATCCAGCCCAGCATTTCTCATGACATACTCTCTGTATATAAGTTAAATAAGCAGGGTGACAATGTACAGTCTTGACGTACTCCTTTCCTGATTTGGAACCAGCCTGTTGTTTCGTGTCTAGTTCTAACTGTTGCTTCCTGACCTGCATACAGATTTCTCAGGAGGGAGGTCAGGTGGTCTAGTATTCCCATTTCTTTCAGAATTTTCCACAGTTTGTTGTGATCCATACAGTCAAAGTCTTTGCCATAGTCAATAAAGCAGAAGTGGGTGTATGTTTTGGAACTCTCTTGCTTTTTCCATGATCCAGCAAATGTTGGCAATTTGATCTCTGGTTCCTCTGCCTTTTCTAAAACTAGCTTGAACATCTGGAAGTTCATGGTTCATGGACTGTTGAAATCTGGCTTGGAGAATTTTGAGCATTACTTTACTAGTGTGTGAGATGAGTGCAATTGTGTGGTACTTTGAGCATTCTTTGGCATTGCCTTTCTTTGGGATTGGAATGAAAACTGATCTTTTCCAGTCCTGTGACCACTGATGAGTTTTCCAAATTTGCTGACATATTGAGTGCATCACTTTTTAGCAATAAAGTATTTGAAAATTAAGGTATGCATCAATACATTGCTTTTTAGACATAATGCTTTTAGACAGTTAGTAAACTACATTACAGTATCAACATAACTTTAATATGCACAGAGTAACAAAAATATTTGTATGACTCACCTTATTTTGTGGTGTTCACTTTATTGAGGTGGTCTGGAACCAAATCCACAATATCTTTGAAATATGCCTATACACAGAACATATAAGTCACATATATACACATTAAAACCTACCTGTATGTAGAGAATGACCCATTTAAGTTACATAAATTACAGTTTACCATAAGGTACAAAATGACTACCAGGATAAATAAACTGAAGCCCCTTTTACTATGTGTGTGTTTGTTAGTCCCTCAGTCATGTCTGACTCTTATATTTAATCTCTATAAAAACAAATTCTTTTTATAATGAAAACTGATCTTTTCCAGTCCTGTGACCACTGATGAGTTTTCCAAATTTGCTGACATTTTGAGTATGTGATATTCCCAACATGCAATCTGTCCTCAGAAAGGTCTAACTTCTCTGTTTAAAGGCTTGAGTTTTTAAAATTTACTGAATTAATTTACAAATGACTGAAAGCATGTCTTACATCCCTCACTGATTCCAGATTCTTAAACAGAAATGAAATTATCTCTTGGGAAGCTTCCACCAGGAATCATCAGTTGGGCAAACTTATTGGTTTAAAAAAAAAAAAAAAGCCAGTTTATGCATACGTTTGAATGCAGTCAGCTAAAAGCTGGCTTTTTCAACACAGTTACATTCCTCAACAGCATTTTACCTGCTTTATTTATCTCTTACACGTGCTTAGTGTGTTCGTCTTTTTGCAACCTCAAGGACTGAAGCCTGCCAGGCTCCTCTGTCTATGCTTTATGTTGATCTTTGAATATACTGTTCAGTTCAGTTCAGTCACTCAGTCGTGTCCAACTCTTTGCGACCCCATGAATTGCAGCACGCCAGGCCTCCCTGTCCATCACCAACTCCTGGAGTTCACCCAGACTCACGTCCATCAAATCAGGAACTCCCCAAGTCAGTAGGTGCCCAATATGCTACTGGAGATCAGTGGAGAAATAACTCCAGCAAGAATGAAGGGATGGAGCCAAAGCAAAAACAATACCCAGCTGTGGATGTGACTGGTGATAGAAGCAAGGTCCGATGCTGTAAAGAGCAGTACTGCATAGGAACCTGAAATGTCAGGTGCGTGAATCAAGGCAAATTGGAAGTGGTCAAACAAGAGATGGCAAGAGTGAAGGTCGACATTCTAGGGAACAGCGAACTAAAATGGACTGGAATGGGTGAATTTAACTCAGATGATCATTATATCTACTACTGGGGGCAGGAATCCCTAAGAAGAAATGGAGTAGCCATCATGGTCAACAAAAGAGTCTGAAATGCAGTACTTGGATGCAATCTCAAAACCGACAGCATGATCTCTGTTCGTTTCCAAGGCAAACCATTCAATATCACAGTAATCCAAGTCTATGCCCCAACCAGTAATGCTGAAGAAGCTGAAGTTGAACGGTTCTATGAAGACCTACAAGACCTTTTAGAACCAACACCCCAAAAAGATGTCCTTTTCATTATAGGGGACTGGAATGCAAAAGTAGGAAGTCAAGAAACACCTGCAGTAACAGGCAAATTTGGCCTTGGAATACAGAATAAAGCAGGGCAAAGACTAATAGAGTTTTGCCAAGAAAATGCACTGGTCACAACAAACACCCTCTTCCAACAACACAAGAGAAAACTCTACACATGGACATCACCAGATGGTCAGCACCGAAATCAGATTGATTACATTCTTTGCAGCCAAAGATGGAGAAGCTCTATACAGTCAGCAAAAACAAGACCGGGAGCTGACTGTGGCTCAGATCATGAACTCCTTATTGCCAAATTCAGACTTAAATTGAAGAAAGTAGGGAAAACCACTAGACCATTCAGGTATGACCTAAATTAAATCCCTTATGATTATACAGTGGAAATGAGAAATAGATTTAAGGGCCTAGATCTGATAGATAGAGTGCCTGATGAACTATGGACTGAAGTTCGTGACATTGTACAGGAGACAGGGATCAAGACCATCCCCATGGAAAAGAAATGCAAAAAAGCAAGATGGCTGTCTGCGGAGGCCTTACAAATAGCTGTGAAAAGAAGAGAATATACTGTTAGTTCACTTAATTTCTCGTTGCTTTGGTTTTGATAAATAGAGTGATACTTCACATGTGTCTTTCTAAGATGTGATTGTAGATATCAGCTGGTTTATAAAATCCCTTTTGAAGTGCTGAGGTGACAGTTTCTGTATAACTAGCAATGGACGGAGGAGGCTGGTGGGCTGCAGTCCATGGGGTTGCAAAGAGTCGGACACGACTGAGCGACTTCACTTTCACTTTTCACTTTCATGCATTGGAGAAGGAAATGGCAACCCACTCCAGTGTTCTTGCCTGGAGAATCCCAGGGACAGGGAAGCCTTGGTGGGCTGCCGTCTATGGGGTCGCACAGAGTCGGACACGACTGAAGCGACTTAGCAGCAGCAGCAGCAGCAAATATTAATTGTATTGTTAATCTCATTATGTGAATTTTGCCTATTGGCTGCTGCCCATTAAGACAGCGAGACCTGTGTTTTACAATTGTAAGATGTTTTCTTCAAGGACAGAATGTCATTAAGGTATTTAATGTTAGGAAGTGACTTAATTTTTCTACCAAAAAAAAAATCCTCTCAAATAATAGAACTCTCAGAAAATGGATAGTTATTTGTGTATAACACTTCTGACTTGTTAACACTGCTGTAAAATTATCCACATAATTCTCAACATAGAAATACCCAGACATTAGGAATAAACATAATTTAAACTTAATTTTTATGGATCACTTAGGAGACTGCTGGCTTTTCACTGCCTATAGATTAATTCTGTTATTATTAACTCTTCTTTGAGACACAGGGTCTCAACTAGGGGACATTTGTCAATGTCTGGCATTTTTGGTTGCCGAAATGTGAGGAATGTTTCTGGTTTCTAGTGGTTAGAGTCCAAAATACTACTGAAAATCCTACAATATACAAGATTTTGGGCATATATCCAGACAAAACCAACTATAATTAATTATCCCCCAATAATGAATTATCTGGGCCCAAATTTCAACAGTTGAATTGACTGAGAAATGTTTAGACTACATTCTACATAGACTTTAAAAATTCTTTCACAACTGACAGGATTTCTCCTAGGTTTGTTGCATGTTGTTAATTTTTAATCCCTTCTGGATCTCATTACAGGTTGGCATTGTGGGAAGAACAGGAGCTGGGAAAAGTTCTATTTTTTCTGCGGTTTTTCGATTGTCAGAATTTGAAGGCTTACTTTCAGTTGATAGCTGTTGGATACAAGCCACTGGACTTCACAATTTAAGGAAGAAAATGTCAATCATACTACAGGTATGCACATCAGAGCATTCTCATATGTTCTTTTTATAAGGCACCAAGTTTAAATGATTTGAATTTGATTTTTATTTGTTTTCAAATTGGATAAAAATGTTGATCCTTTTGCCCCCAGTAGAGCATATTTTTAGCAGCAGGTATTTTCAACAGATAATCTAATCACATACCAGATTTAAAAATATATATATTTTATATTGAAATATAGTTAATATACAATGTTGTGTTAGTTTCTACTGTACAGCAAAGTGATTCAGTTTATACATATATACTTTTCATGTTGTTTCCACTATGATTTATTTCAGTTTTTGGTTCAGTTCAGTTGCTCAGTTATGTCTGACTTTTTGTGACTCCATGGACTGCAGCACGCAGACTTCCCTGTCCATCACCAACTGCCAGAGCTTGCTCAAACTCATATCTATCGAGTCAGTGAGCCATCCAACCATTTCATCCTCCATCGTCCCCTTCTCTTCCTGCCTTCAGTCTTTTCCAGCATCAAGGTCTTTTCCTATGAATCAGTTGGCCAAAGTATTGGAGATTCAGCTTCAGCATCAGTCCTTCCAAAGAACATTCAGGTTTGATCTCCTTTAGGATTGACTGTTTTGATCTCCTTGCAGTCCAAGGGACTCTCAAGAGTCCTATCCAACCCCACACTTCAAAAGCATCGATTCTTCAGCACTCAACTTTCTTTATAGTCCAATTCTCACATTCATACATGACTTCTGAAAAAACCATACCTTTGACTAGATGGACATTCATTGGGAAAGTAATGCCTCTATTTTTTAATATGCTGTCTAGGTTAGTTATAGCTTTTCTTCCACAGAGTAAGAGTCTTTTAATTTCATGGCTGCAGTCAACATCTGCAGTGTTTTTTGGAACCCAAGAAAATAAAGTCTGTCGTTGTTTCCATTGTTTCCCCATCTATTTGCCGTGAAGAGATGGGTCTAGAGGCCATGATCTTAGTTTTCTGAATGTTGAATTTTAAGCCAACATTTTCACTCTCCTTTTTCACTTTAATCAAGAGGTTCTTTAGTTCCTCCTCACTTTCTGCCATAAGGGTGGTGTCATCTGCATATCTGAAGTTACTGATATTTCTCCTGGTAATCTTGATTCCAGTTTGTGCTTCATCCAGCCCTGCATTTCTTATGATGTACTCTGCATATAAGTTAAATAAGCAGGGTGACAAAATATAGCCTTGATGTGTGCCTTTCCTGATTTAGAAGCAGTCTTTTTTTTCCATGTCCAGTTCTAATTGTTGCATCTGGACCTGCATATGTATCTCTCAGAAGGCACGTAAGGTGGTCTGTTAGTCCCATCTCTTTAGGAATTTTCCACAGTTTGTTGTGATCCACACAGTCAAAAGGCTTTGGTGTAGTCAATAAAGCAGAAGTAGATGTTTTTATGGATATGGTTATTTATTACAGGATATTAAATATTCTTCCCTGTGCAACAGTATGACTTTGTTGTCTATACACTGTATACATAATAGTATCAATCTGTGAATCCCACACTCTCAGTCCATCCCTCCCCCCTGCTCCATTCCTGTGGCAACCACAAGTCTGTTCTCTATCTGTGAGTCTGTTTCTGTTTTGTAGATAAGTTCATTTGTTTCATATTTTAAATTACACATATAAATGATATCATACGATGTTTGTCTTTCTAACTTATTTCATACATTATGGTAGTCTCTAGGTCCAGCAATGTTGTTGAAAATGACATTATTGCATTGTTTTTATGGCTGAGTAGTATTTCATTACATATATATATATATATAAAACATCTTCTTTATCCATTCATCTATTAATGCACATTTATTAATAGGTTCCTTCCATGTCTTGGCTATTATGAATAGTGCTGCTGTAAACATAGAGATGCATGTATATTTTGAAATACAGTTTTTTCCTGGATATATGCCCAGGAGTGGGATTGCTGGACCATATGGCAACTCTGTAGTTTTTTTTTTTTCCCCTTCCTCTCATCTCCCTCCCCATCCCACTCCTCTAGGTTGATACAGAACCTCTGTTTGAGTTTCCTTAGCCATACAACAAATTCCCATTGGCCATCTATTTTACACATGGTAATGTAAGTTTCCATGTTACTCTTTCCATGCATTTCACCCTCTCCTCCCCTCTCCCTGTGTCCACAGGTCTATTCTCCATATCTGTTTCTCCACTGCTGCCCTGTGCATAGATTGTTAGTACCATTTTTCTAGATTCTGTGTATATACATTAGAATACCATATTTATATTTCTCTTTCTGACTTACTTCACTCTGTGTAATAGGTTCTAGGTTCATCCACCCCATCAGAACTGACTCAAAACCATTCCTCTTCACGGCTGAGTAATATTCCACTGTGTATATATACCACAACTTTTTTATCCATTCATCTGTTTATGGAAATCTAGGTTGCTTCATGTTATAGCTATTGTCAATAGTGCTGCCACGAACAATGGGATACATGTGTCTTTTTCAATTTTGATTTCCTCAGGGTATATGCCTAGGAGTGTGATTACTGGGTCATATGGTGGTTTTATTCCTAGGTTTTAAAAGAATATCCATACCGTCTTCCATAGTGGCTGTATCAACTTACATTCCCACCAAGAGTGCAAGAGTGTACCCTTTTCTCCACACCCTCTCCAGCATTTATTGTTTGTAGACTTTCTGATGATGGCCATTCTGACCAGCGTGAGGTGATGTCTCTTTGTAGTTTTAATTTGCATTTCTCTAATAATGAGCGATGTTGAGCATCTTTTCATGTGTTTGTTAGCCATTTGTATGTCTTCTTTGGGGAAATCAAAGCAAGATCTGATCCTCTATGACCCACCTCCTAAAGTAATGGAAATAAAAACAAAAGTAAACAAGTGGGACCTGACTAAACTATTTGTAGGTTTTTTTTTTTTATTTTTTAAAAAATTTTATTTTTAAACTTTGCATAATTGTATTAGTTTTGCAATCTCCATACCATCTTCCATAGAGGCTGTATCAATTTACATTCCCACCAAAATTGTAATAGAGTTGCCTTTTTTCCATATCCTCTCCAGCATTTCTTATTTGTAGACTTTTAAATCATGGCCATCCTGACCAGTGTGAAGTAGTACCTCAGTGTTGTTTGCATTTCTCTAGTGATTAGCAATTTTAAGCATCTTTTGTTGTGCCTGTTGGCCAATGTGTGTCTTCTTCACAGAAATGTACCACAACTTTATCCATTCATCTGTTGATGGAAATTTAGATTGCTTCCATGTTACAGCTATTGTAAATAGTTCTGAAATGAACAACAGAATACACGTGTCTTTTTCAATTTTGGTTTCCTCAGGGTATGTGACTAGGAATGAGATTGCTGTGTCATATGGTGGTTTTATTCCTTGTTTTTTTAAGGAGTCTCCAATACTGCCTTCTGCTACTTAGATATTCTGCTCATTTTTCAGTTGGGGTTGTTTGGGTTTTTTTTGTTGTTGTTGAGTTATATATATTAACTGTTTGTATATTTTGGAAATGAAGCACTTATTGGTCACAAAATTTTCAAATACTTTCTCCTATCCATAGGTTGTCTTTTCCTTTTGTTTATGATTTCCTTTGCTGTGCAAAAGTTTGTACATTTGATTAGGCCCCATTTGTTTATTTTTCCTTTTATTTCTATTCCCTTGGGGGACTGACATAAAGCATTGGTATGATTCATGTCAAAGAATGTTTTGTCTATGTTGTCCTCTGAAGGTTTTATGGTGTCATGTCTTATATTTAAATCTTTAAGTCATTTTGGGGTATGGTAAGAGTGTGCTCTAACTTCATTGATTCATATGTAGCAGTCCAGATTCCCATAGTAGGAATCTGAAGAGGCAGTCTTTTCTCTATTACATAATCCTGCATTACTTATTGAAGATTATCTGAGTGTAAGTGTATGGATTCATTTCTAGGGTCTCTATTATTTTCCATTGATCTATATGTTTATTTTCATGCCAATACCATACGTTTTGATTATTGTAACTTTGTAGTGTGGTCTGAAGTCTGGGAGGGCTATGACTCCTGCTTCGTTATTTTTCTTCAGGATTGTTTTGGCAATGCTTGATCTCTTATGGTTTCATTTAAATTTTATGGTGATTTTTTCTAGTCTGTGAAATATTTGATAGGAATCATTTTAAACCTGTAGATTGCTTTGGGTAGCATGGCCATTTTAATAATATTAATTATTCTAATTCAGGAGCATGGGGTATTTTTCCATTTCTTTGAATCATCTTTAATTTCCTTTATCAATGTTGTTTATTCTTAGCAAAGAACTCTTTCACTCCTTGATGAGATTTGTTTCTAAGTATTTTAGCTTGTAGATGCCATTTTAAAAGAGATTGCTTTTTTTTAATATTTTTTTTATTATATCCCCTTTCTGATATTTCATTGTTAGTGTAATGAAATATAACTGATTTCTTTATGTTAATCTTGTATCCTGCTATCTTGCTGAATTCATTTATTGGTTCTAAGAGTTTTTGTGGGGAGTCTTTAGAATGTTCTATGTAACATATAATCTACATAATAAGGACAGTTTTCCCACTTCTTTTTCATTTGGATACCTTTTTTTTTTTCTTGACTCATTCCTGTGACTAGGACTTCCAATACTATGTTGAATAAAAATGGTGAGAATGGGCATCCTTTTCTTGTTCCATATTTTAGTGTGAGGGTTTCAGCTTCTCACTGTTGAGTTGTATGTTAGCTGTGGGTTTGTCATAAATAGCTTTTAGTAAGGTTAAGATATTTTCCCATTATACCCACTTTGGTAGGCCTTTTCTTCATCATGGATGGATATCAGATGCTTTTTATACATCTATTGGAATGGCCATGTGGTTTTTGTCTTTCCCTTCTGTTGATGTGGTGTGTCACGTTGATTGGCCTGTGTGTGTTGAACAATCTTTGTGCCCTGGGAAGAACCCAACTTGGTCATGATGCCTAATCTTCTTTTATCTGTTGTTGGATTTAGTTTCCTAATATTTTGTTGAGAAATTTTGCATCTATGTTCATCTAAGTTATTAAGCTGTCATTTTCTTTTTTGTTAGTGTCTTTGTCTGGTTTTTGTATCAGTGTAGTCGTGGCCTCATAGAGTGACTTTGGGAGTGTCCCCTCATTTTCTGTCTTTTGGAAGAGCTTGATAAGGATTGGTATAGGTTCTTCTTTTTATGTTCGGTAGAATTCCCCAGTGAAGACATCTTTTCATGGACTTTATTTGCAGGGATTTTTAAAAAAATATTGCAGAATCTGTTTTACTTCTAGTGTGTAGTGTGCTCAAATTATCTGTTTCTTCTTGATTCGGTTTTGATGCACACTGGGTTTCTAGAAACTTGTCCATTTATTCTAACCTCTCAAATTTGTTGGCATCTAAATCTTTGTAGTATTCTCTCTCTTTTTTATTTCTACAATATAAGGTCTTATTTCTCCTGTTTCTTTTTGTTTACTTATGTCCTCTCTTTTCTTCTTGTTGAGACTAGACAAAGGTTTGTCAATTCTTTTTTTTTTTTACCCTTTCAAAGAAACAGCTCTAGGTTTTCTTGATTTTTTAATCCCTATATATTTCCTCTCTGATCTTTATTTTTTCCTTCCTTCTGCTGACTTTAGGTTTTGTTTGTTCTTTTTTTTCCTTAATTCCTAGGTGATAGGTTAAGCTATTTACTTGCTTTTTTTTTTCTTTTTCTTTCTTTCTAAGGAAGATCTGTATTGCTATGAAATTCCTTCTAAGAACTGCTTTTGCTTCATCCTGTAGGTTTTGTCTGGTTGTGTTTTCACTGTTATTTGTCTCAAGGTATAAAATTTTTCTTTGATGTCATCATTGACCCACTGTTTGTTTTAGTAACATATTACATAGTCTCCATATAATTATGCTTTCCTCATTTCTCTTTCCATGTTTGATTTCTAGTTTCATGACCTTGTGGCCAAAAAAGATGCTTCAAATAATTTATTTTCTTTCAAATTTGTTGAGGCTTGTTTTATGCCCTAGTATGTGGTCTATTCTAGGGAATGTTCTATGTACACTTGAAAATTTATACTCTGTGTTTTGGGGGGTTGTAATGTAATATCCTGAAAATATCAGTTAAGTCTAACTATTTTAATATATCATTTAGGATCGCTGTTGCTGTATTGATTTCTGTCTGGGAAATCTGTCCATTGATGTCAGTGGGGTGTTAAGGTCTCCTACTATTACTGTGTTTCTGTCAGCTTCTACCTTTATTTCAGTTAGTATTTGTTTTATGAATTTGGGTGTTCCTATATTAGGTGCATTTATGTTGATGAATGTAATATCCTCTTCTTGTATTAGCCCTTTTATGATTATATAATTTCCTTTTTTGTCTTCCTTTATGGCCTTTGTCTTAAAGTCTTTTTTGTCTGACATGAATATTGTGAGCTCCCACTTCCTTGTCATTTCCATTTGCATGAAATACCTTTTTTTTATCCCTTCACTTTCAGTCTACATGTGTCCTTTGCCCTGTTGCATGTCTCACACTGGCAACAAATTATAGATTCTTTTTTTTTTTTTTTTTAATCCAATCTGCCACTCTTTGTCTTTTTATATGAGCATTTAGTCCATTGACATTTAAAGTAATTATCAATAGATATGTATTTGTTTCCAGTTAGTTTTGTATTTCATCTTTCATTTGATTTTCCTTCTTTGATTTGATGGTTTTCTTTTGTATTGTGCTTATGCTTTCTTCTTTTTGGTTTTTGTGAGTCTGCTGTATGTTTTTGATTTGTTTTACAAGTATATTAACCTCTTCCTATAGCTGATGACACTTATTTTAGATTGGTAGTCATATTAGGCTCAAATGCATTCTAAGAAAAATCTACATTTTCTTACTTTCCTCCCCCACATTTTGTGATTTTCATGTTCTGCTTCACATCTTCATGTTTACCCTTTTACTGTTCATTGTAGTTATCATTGCTTTCACCAAAAAAAATTTTTTTTAAGTCTATATACTGGATTATTTAAGTGATTTATTTTCCAATTGTGATTTTCTTTCTTTTTTTTTTTTTTTTTTGCTTGCTTTTTTATTTAGAGAAAACTTTCAATATATCTTCTAGGATAGGCTTACTATTACTGTATCCTTTTAGTTTTTGCTTGTCTAAGAAATTCTTTACCTTTCATATTCTAAATGATTATTTTGTTGGGTAGAGTATCCTAGGTTGCAGGTTTTTCCCTTCCAGTACATTGAATGTATTTGGCCACCTCTTGATTTCTATGGAGAAATCAACTGATAGCCTTATGGAAATTACCTTGTAATTAACTCTTTTTCTCTTGCTGCCTTTATAATACTTTCTTTAACTTTTGCCATTTTAAATACGTTTTTGTGTAGATCTGTTTCTATCTATCTAGTTTGGGACCTTCTGTTCTTTCTGTACTTGAATATTTGGTTCCTTCTTTAGATTTGGGAAGTTTTAAGCCCTACTTTCTTCAAAAACATTTTTATTTCCAATTTTCTCTTTATTTTCCTGTTGGGATCCCCATCATGTATAGATTGGCACACTTTATATTGTTCCATAGGATCGCAATTGCTTTCATTTTTTTATTTGTCCATCTGCTGTTCTGATTTGGTGATTTCCATTGTTCTAACTTCCATATCATGTATTCATTCTTCTGCAATTTGCTATTTATTGTCTATATTGTTTGTTGTTCAGTTGCTATGATATGTCAGACTCTGGCAACCCCTTGGACTGTGGCACATCAGGCTCCTCTGTCTCCCAGAGATTACTCAAATTCACATCCATTGAGTTGGTGATGCTATCAAACCATCTCATGCTTTGCTAGCCTCTTCTTCTTTTGCCTTCAGTCTTTTTCAGCATCTGGTCTTTTCTAATGAGTCAGCTCTTCACATCACTTGGCCAAAGTATTGGAGCTTTAGCTTCAGCAAGACTGTAGCTCAGCTTTTGCCTCAGAAAATAAGTTTTCTAATTTTTTTTGGTTCCTCATTGTAGTTTCTAGTTCACTTTTAGAGTCATCTACATTTCTATTGATAGTCTTTCTTAATTTCTTCAGAATTTTCATTTCTTTCTTTTTGAACTCAGAGTCTATTAGACTGAAGAAATCTGTTTCATCATTCTTTCAGGGGATTGCTCTTGATCTTTTGATTAGGAGTGGTTTCTGTGCTTCTTCATTTTGCTTATATTTCTCTTACTCTAGGAATTTAAGAGAAAGAGTTATCTACTGTGGTCTGGCAAGGATGTTTTTATATGGGAATGTCCCTATTTCGATTGTGTGAGTTTAATGTTTTTAGTGTGAGACTGTTTTTATTACCATTATGGATGCCTCCTGCATCTTTCCTCAGTGTGTGCTGGTGGCTATCCCCTCTATAGGGGGTATGCCTGGTGTGGTGACCAAAGCCTGCACTTGATGTTGTGTGGAGCTTCCTCTTTGCTCTGTGGTTTCATAGTCCTCTCAGGGAAAGGGTCTGCTTCCCAGTTATTAGAGTCAGTTCAGTTCAGTCACTCAGTCGTGTCCAACTCTTTGCGACCCCATGAATCATACCATGCCAGGCCTCCCTGTCCATTACTAACTCCCAGAGTTTACTCAGACTCATGTCCATTGAGTCGGTGATGCCATCCAGCCATCTCATCCTCTGTCATCCCCTTCTCCTCCTGCCCTCAATCCCTCCCAGCATCAGAGTCTTTTCCAATGAGTCAATTCTTCGCATCAGGTGGCCAAAGTACTGGAGTTTCAGCTTTAGCATCATTCCTTCCAAAGAATACCCAGGTCTGATCTCCTTTAGAATGGACTGGTTGGATCTCCTTGCAGTCCAAGGGACTCTCAAGAGTGTTCTCCAACACCACAGTTCAAAAGCATCCATTCTTTGGTGCTCAGCTTTCTTCACAGTCCAACTCTCACATCCATACATGACCACTGGAAAAACCATAGCCTTGACTAGATGGACCTTTATTGGCAAAGTAATGTCTCTGCTTTTCAATATGCTATCTAGGTTGGCCATAACTTCCCTTCCAAGGGATAAGTGTCTTTTAATTTCATGGCTGCAATCACCATCTTCAGTGATTTTGGAGCCCCCCAAAATAAAGTCTGACACTGTTTCCACTGTTCCCCCATCTATTTCCCATGAAGTGGTGGGACCAGATGCCATGATCTTGGTTTTCTGAATGTTGAGCTTTAAGCCAGCTTTTTCATATTCCTCCTTCACTTTCATCAAGAGGCTTTTTAGTTCCTCTTCACTTTCTGCCATAAGGGTGGTGTCATCTGCATATCTGAGGTTATTGATATTTCTCCCAGCAATCTTGATTCCAGCTTGTACTTCTTCCAGCCCAGAGTTTTTCATGATGTACTCTGCATATAAGTTAAATAAGTAGGGTGACAATATACAGCCTTGACATTGCCGGGGTCCAGCCCTGGTGGATCCAGGGAATTCGAAGGGGAGAAGGCTTCGGCAATCAGGAAACAACAGCTTATTTAAATGTTAATTAAAGATATAAAGAGTGGTTAAATAAGGGTAGCTCAGTGAGGAAATTCAGTGGAGAAAAGAGACTGAATAATTCAGCCAGAAGGTGAGAGAAAGAACGACATGAGGAGACCAAGTTTTGGTGAATAAGGCCCGCACTTTATTTTCCAAAGTAGTTTTTATACCTTAAGTTATGCATAGAGGATAATGGGGGAAGGGGTAGAGTCATGCAGTAAGCCAGGCTTTCTTCCTGAAAACTTATATGCAAAAGTTTGGGTGATTTGCATCATCTTCTGGCCCGGAGGCCTGTTAACATTTTAAGATCCTTTCTTCAGAAAACTTATTTTTCTCTAAAGGTGATTAGTCAGGTGCCACCCTCCAAAAGTATTAGATAAAGTTGCATTCCTATAGGGCAAAGGTGTGGTGGGCTATAACAAGAAAAAGAATTAACTCAAGGGTCCAAGGTTACAAACATTAAAGCTACTACTTACACCAATTATATTAATCAATACACTGCCAGGGACACAGTAGGTAAGGGATATGGAGACTTAGCAGCAAATATTGGCCCAAAAAGGTGAAAAACCCTTCACCAATACAATTTCTAATCAATCTTTTAACTGCTCAAAGGAATCTGTATTTAGACAGTTTAGAACATCTCATGCCTCTCACAGTTGGGAGACTCTGAACAATCACATGTGGCCGGAAAAACCTATTCAGGCAGGCTAGAGGACTTCCAAAGGAGTTTGTAGGTTGAAACACTGTCCCACCCAAGAATTATTAACTGGAGCTGTAAGTTAACTCTTTTTTCAGAGAGAGGTAGTGGGGGATATCCCCCCATAAAGTCAGAGGTGTAGGTGAGAGCACAAAGCAGAAAGTAGGCAGACTCTGGTTTAGGGGGTAGATGCTCGAGAATTTCCAGGGGGACTTCTGGAGGCTTGATCCCGCCTTTGTGTATGCCGAGCCTCCTTCCTCATGACCTTTGCCATGGGTGGAGCTCCTCACTGCCGGCTCCCAGCATGACATACTCCTTTTTCTATTTGGAACCAGTCTGTTGGTCCATGTCCAGTTCTAACTGTTGCTTCCTGAGCTGCATACACATTTCTCAGGAGGGAGGTCAGTTGGTCTGGTATTCCCATCTCTTTCAGAATTTTCACAGTTTATTGTGATCCACACAGTCAAAGGTATGGCATAGTCAATAAAGCAGAAATAGGTGTTTTTCTGGAACTCTCTTGCTTTTTCCATGATCCAGCGGATGTTGGCAATTTGATCTCTGGTTCCTCTGCCTTTTCTAAAACCAGCTTGAACATCTGGAAGTTCATGGTTCACGTATTATAGTAGAAGTCCCCGTATCTGTTTCTGAGCTGCAGTGTAGGCAGACCTGGAGCTCTCCCACTGGGAGAGGAACCATTGAGTATTCCTGTGCTAGAACTGTCCACCAAGGAGTGGGTTCCCTGGTGTAACCTGTCACCTATTGTGTGGGCTCATGAAATACATTCTTTTGGCACTATCCTTGGCTCTGCATCAACTATGAGAATGCAGGCAATCAGCCCTGGTGTCCTCAATACACTGTGCTCTTAAAGCCACCATCACAAATCCATAGCTGCAGATCAATTGAAGTCAGATTTCAGGACTATAGTAGTTTCTCATGGAATATTATTCAGCCTTATAAAGGAAGGAAATTCTGAGGCATGCTACAACACAGAAAAACCTTGAGATCATTGTACTAAGTGAAATAATACAGTCACAAATGACAAATATTGTATTATTCTACTAATGTGAGGTACCTAGTGTAGTCAATTCATGGAGACAGAAACAAGAGAGAGGGTTACCAGGAATTGCAAGGACAAAGGGGAGGGGAGTAGTTGTTTAATAGGTACAGAGTTTCAGTTTTGAAAGATAAAAGAAATTCTATGCCTGGATTGTAGTGATGGCTCTATGACAATGGGAATGTGTTTAATAGCACTGAACTGTACACTTAAAGTGGTTAAGCAGAAAATTTTATGTGTATTTTACCGCAATTAGGGCTTCCCTTGTGACTCAGCTGGTAAAGAATCTGCCTGCGATGTGGGAGACCTGGGTTGGGAAGATCCCCTGAAGAAGGGAAAGGCTACCCACTCCAATACTCTGGCCTGGAGAATTCCATGGACTATACAGTCCATTGGGTCACAAAGATTCAGACACAACTGAGTGACTTTCACCACAATTTAAATTAAAAAAAAAATCCCTTTCAGGAAAAATGGGAAGAAATTTTCAGCACATAAAATCTATATTTTAAGATTCTCTCTATCTATTAGGTTCATCACTTAGTGATTATGGTAGGAAATAAATTGATGATCAAAACCATGCACAGGAAAAAGAAATACAAAAAGGCAAATGGTTGTCTGAGGAGGCCTTACAAAAAGCTGAGAAAAGTAGAGATGATAAAGGCAAAGGAGAAAAGGAAAGATATACCCATTTGAATGCAGAGTTCCAGAGAATAGCAAGGAGAGATAAGAGAGCTTTTTTAGGCACACAATCAAAGAAATAGAGGAAATCAACAAAATGGGAAAAACTAGAGATCTCTTCAAGAAAATTAGAGATACCAAGGGAACATTTCATGCAAAGATAGGCACAATAAAGGACAGAAATGGCATGGACTTAACAGAAGCAAAAGATATTAAGAAGAGGTGGCAAGAATACACAGAAGAACTATACAAAAAAATCTTTATGACCTGGATAATTGTGATGGTAGGATCATTCACCTAGAGCCAGACATCATGAAGTGTGAAATCAAGTGGGCCTTAGGAAGAATCACTATGAAAAAAAAAAATAGTGGAGTTGATGGAATTCCAGCTGAGCTATTTCAAAGCCTCAAAGATGATGCTGTAAAAGTGCAGCACTCAGTATGCCAGCAAATTTGGAAACTCAGCAGTGGCCACAGGAGTGGAAGAGGTCAGTTTTCATTCCAATCCCAAAGAAGGACAATGCCAAGAAATGTTCAAACTAATGAACAATTGTACTCATTTCACATTCTAGCAAAGTAATTCTCAAAATCCTTCAAGCTAGGCTTCAACAATACATGAACCTTGAACTTCCAGATGTCCAAGCCAGGTTTAGAAAAGGCAGAGAAACCAGAGATCAAATTGCCAACATCCACTGGATCATAGAAAAAGCAAGAGAATTCCAGAAAAACATCTCCTTCTGCTTCATTGGCGACACTAAAGATTTTGTGTAGATCACAACAAACCGTGGAAAATTCTTAAGGAGATGGGAATACCAGGCCACCTTATCTGCCTCCTGAGAAACCTGTATGCAGTTCTAGAAGCAACAGTTAGAACCAGACATGGAACAGGAGACCAGTCCCAAATTGGGAAAGCAGTATGTCAAGGCTGTATATTGTTACCCTGCTTATTTAACTTATATGCAGAGTACATCATGTGAAATGCTGGACTGAATGAAGCACAAGCTGAAATCAGGATTGCTGGGAGAAATATCAATAACCTCAGATACACAGATGACACCACCCTTATGGTAGAAAGCAAAGAGGAACTAAAGAGCCTCTTGATGAAGGCAAGAGTGAAAGTGAAAGAGGAGAGTGAAAAAGCTGGCTTAAAACTCAACATTCAAAAATAAAGATCATGGCATCTGGTCCCATCACTTTATGGGAAATAGAGAAACAATGGAAACAGTTAGAGACTTTATTTTTGGGGGCTCCAAAATCACTGCAGATGGTGACTGCAGCCATGAAATTAAAAGAAACTTGCTCCTTGGAAGAAAAGTCATGACTAAACTAGACAGCATATTAAAAAGCAGAGACATTACTTTGTCTACAAAGGTCTGTATAGTCAAAGCTTTAATTTTTTCAGTAGTCATGTTTGGATGTGAGAGCTGGACATAAAAAAGGCTGAGCACTGAAAAACTGATGCCTTCCAACTGTGGATGTGGAGAAGACTGTTGAGACTCCCTTGCTCAGCCAGGAGATCAAACCAGTCAATCCTAAAGACAATCAGTCCTGAATATTCATTTTGGAAGGACTAATGCTGAAGCTGAAGCTCCAATACTTTAGCCACCTGTTGTGAAGATCTGACTCATTGGAATGACCCTGATGCTGAGAAAGATGGAAGACAGGAAGAACTCAATGGAAATTAGTTTGAGTAAACTCTGGGTGATGGTCCATGGGGTGAGAGAATTGGAGGTGACTACACGACTGAACAACAAGAAGAGCAAAATGAGTTTAAATTTCCAAGATTTATGTTTTGATTGTACCCATCTCTGAAATGGGCCAGATGAAATTAGTTTTGGAAATAATTAGCACGTCTGCAAATTACTTTTATGTCCTTGGATGAAAGTATCTATAAATGTGCCCTGTTGATGCTTCTTGATAAGAAAAGTTTGTATGTGTGTGTATATAAAAGTACTCCATAAATAAAGATATAACACCAAATGATTCTTGGCTCTGCAAGTAATATTTTAGCAGTACATGTGAGCAAAGACTAAACATCCCTTGACATCACCAGGTTTTGGATTTGTTCCATCAGTTTCCATCCTACGTTTGGGCCTGCTCTAGGTACACACTCCAGAGAGTTTGCTTACAAAACATTATTAAGCTTTGTATCCACCAACCATTGTAAATACAGAACATTTATATGCTTTTATATCCAATGTACAGTAATGGTTGACTCAAGAGAGAGAATCTGAAGAGATCTTGCAATGTTTTAAAGGTCCAAGAAAGTCATTCAGGAGGCAGCCAGTGATAGAGTGTTTAAAAGTGTAGAACACATGTATACCTGTGGCGGATTCATTTTGATATTTGGCAAAACTAATACAATTATGTAAAATTTAAAAATAAAATTAGAAAAAAAAAAGTGTAGATCAAGTATAAACATGACCCACATTTTTATTTCTGCTCTGCCTCATATGACTATGGGGCCTTGATGAAGTCATTCAGCTTCTAAGGTTCATCATCCTGGTCCTTAAACCAGTTCTAGGAATTACTGCTGCACAGATTTGCTGTAAAGATATAACTGGATAAGAAAACAGTTGTGGCCCATTTCTAGTTCTTAGGAATCCTCAGTCAGTAGCACCTATTACCATCCTTAAGGATCAGGGCATTGAACTTTCCAGTGTTACTTCTAGTTAAGTGAAAAGAGTAACACATTCTGGACTGATTTTGCTACTTAATTTCTGTTTATATTTTTGTGGTTTTGGGTGATTTTCTTTACATTTATTGTTTATAGTGTAAAGCACATTGTTAATATAAATGTAAAGAGTGAAGGGAAAGAAAATTAGCAAAATAGGAGTTTTAGGGAAAGGCAAAATAGAAAAATCTGTCTTTTCAATAAGGAACAAGAGGAGAGACTATCACTTCCTTTTTATCTTTTGATTTCTGATTCCCATCTCATAATGTTCTTTCCTGACCGCCACCCTGTACCCACTTATACTTTCCAGTCCCCCATGAAGATCTCTGGTATTTTTTTAGCCCTCCTCACATTCTTGACTATTTTCTTCCTCTCCTTGAGGACAGGGCCTCTGTCTCTAATTTCTGCTGCTCTAGTGTTTGTTTCAGGCTCTGAGAGGTTATATAGGTATTGATAATAATCCCTAACATTTGTGGAGTCCTTAGCTCTGGGCATTGGTGATGGACAGGGAAGGCTGGCATGCTGCAGTCCATGGGGTCACAAAGAGTCGGACACAACTGAGTGATTTTCACTTTAACATGTTTTACCCTCTTTCTCTACCATCTCCCACTTTTTGCTCAAAAGAATTCTATGGTTATCCTTATCTTACAGATTTTAAATCTGGGGCACTGGAAACTTAACTTACCAAGCGGCAAAGCCTGGACTTCAATTTAGAGAGATTCCAAACTCCAGAATCCAGCAGGGCAAAATCTGATACTGTGGTTACTTAAAGTTACTTGTCTCAGAGCAGAAAACTTAGGATCCTCTTTCCCCAAACAAATAGGAAGCAGTGATCCTTGTTTTCTCAAGACCTTGATTTAGTAGTCCTAGCAAGCTGAGCTCAGACTCTGCAAAGGGGGAGCCCAGTGCTGTTTCTTTGAGTTGCCCCACTTAGGTGATCCAGGTCTGCATCATCTTCCCTGACTCCCTCTGCCCTATGATCCTGTGAGCAGCAGCAGCTTCCAGGATGGTGTCTCTCTCCCACATCACTATTGACCCCATCATGAACAGGTCAGAAATGGGGAGATGTGACAGCAACAAGGACTTGCCTAGGAATCAGAGGCAGGGGAGTGGTGACATAGACAGTCAGTCCTGGAGTTTTAGGGGGAACTTTCAAAGACAAATACTGTGTAATCTTAGGAAGGTACTCCTCAATTTGTGTTCAAAATTTCAGGAAAAAGCAAAATATGAAAGTACTTCTTAGATAATTTCCTTAAGTGGAACAGGTATCTGAAGTCTGTGCATCCTTTGTGCTCAGAATGTGAAGCAGTTAAGTATATTCCCCAGAAAGAACACCAAAGTGAGATTGTATTTACGGAGTAGCTGCTTATCTGAAAGGATCTGGAAAATGAATTTCAAAACTTCTTTGGATGATATTCTACACATAGAACTCCTTATCCTATTGGCACAAATAAGATGTTTTCAATTGAAGTGAGACTGCTTGTGAATTCATTATTTATGATTGTAGCCTAAAGGTTGGCACAGATCAACAGCATCTTTATTGTGGTTACATAGATTTATTTTTATGTTTGATGGGTTTTTTTTTTTCTTCTTCTTTTAAATCAAAGCAAAAGCTAAGTATTTTTTACACAGCCCGTTCTGCTCTTTGGTATTTCCATTCCCTGAGTTTTCTTCAGTAGGCTGAAGAAGGTGAATCAGAGTTGTTCTGACTTCTCTGATATATTCTAGATATACTTTAGTAGAGGACAGTTTCTTGCTTTGGGACTGAAATGATGAGGATAAAGACTGTGCTTTATCTGCCTCGTTTGTAACCACTTGTATGGTTTTTGTCTGGGCCCTGGGTCATTTTAACCTTCAGTTAGTGGGTAGGGTGTCTTTTCAATATAGTTTATAGTCATTCTTCCAGCAGCATATACAAAGGTCCAGTAAGACTGAAGTTTTCTGTCTGCGGTTGTGTTGAGGGGTTATCAATTTATTGCACTAAACGCTCTGATTCAGAGTGGCTATTTTTGGGTCACACGTAAAATGACTTTGTGTTATGTTTGTAACAAAGGAAAAAGTCAGTACTGAATATGACACAATGAATTACATTTTAAAAAGTATAATCTTTAAATCATAATGAAAAAACAGTTTTGAAACTAATGTTTCATTTAAATTGTTACATTGAATAAGAATGTTTTCCTGACTGTTTTGCCAGCCAACTCTTATTCAATGAGGTTTATTTGTACTTTCAGGAAAAAAAAATGTAGTGTATATTTACATGAAGGTTGTGTGACCTACTGTTGCAAGAAGGGGGACCCCTTCCAGGGCTTGAAACTGGGTTCTTGTCTAACACTCAGAAATGAATTGTCCGAGGAGACATATGTGCTGACAAAGCAAGAGATTTTATTGGGAAAGGGCACCCGGGTGGAGAGCAGTAGGGTAAGGGAACCCAGGAGAACACCTGTGCCATATGGCTTGCAGTCTTGGGTTTTAAGGTGATGGGATGAGTTTCTGGGTTGTCTTTAGCCAATCATTCTGACTCAGAGTCCTTCCTGGTGGTGCATGCTTTGTTCAGCCAAGATGGATGCCAGAGTGAAGGATTCTGGGAGGTGGTCGGACATGTGGTGTCTCATTCTGACCTTTCCTGAATTCTTCTGGTTGGTGGTGGCTTATTATTTCCATGTTCCTTACCAGGACCTCCTATCGTAAAATAACTCATGCAAACGGTTACTATGGTGCCTGGCTAAGGTGCACGGTGTCAGTCAGTGTGCTTGCAGGTAGTAATGAGGTTCTGTGATGCAGGTCATCTGACACACAGGTGAGAGAAGTGGGGACCAGCTGATGCAGACTCAAAGGTAATCTCTACATAGACAGAGGAGCCTTCAGTTCAGTTCAGTTGCTCAGTTGTGTCTGCCTCTTTGAGACCCCATGGACTGCAGCACACCAGGCTTCCTTGTCCATCACCAACTCCCAAAGCATGCTCAAACTCATGTCCATCGAACTGGTGATGCCATCCAACCATCTCATCCTCTGTCATCTCATTCTCCTCTTGCCTTCAATCTTTCCCAGCATCAGGATCTTTTCCAAGGAGTTCTTCGCATCAGGTAGCTAAAGTATTGGTTTCAGCTTCAGCATTGGTCCTTCCAATGAATATTCAGGACTGATTTCCCTTAGGATGGACTGGTTTGATCTCGTTGCAGTCCAAAGAACTCTCAAGAGTCTTCTCTAACACCACAGTTCAAAAGCATCAAGTCTTTGGCCCTAAGAGAAGCCTTGCTGCTAAGTCGCTTCAGTCGTGTTAGACTCTGTGCAACCCCATAGACGGCAGTCCACCAGGCTCCCCCATCCCTGGGATTCTCCAGCCAAGAACACTGAAGTGGGTTGCCATCTCCTTCTCAATGCATGAAAGTGAAAAGTGAAAGTGAAGTCGCTCAGTCGTGTCCAACTCCTAGCGACCCCATGGACTGCAGCCTACCAGGCTCCTCCGTCCATGGGATTTTCCAGGCAAGAACACTGGAGTGGGGTGCCATTGCCTTCTCCAAAGAGAAGCCTTAGGCCCCCGTAATTGACATTCTCTTTGCATGTGCGGAGATGTTTCATTCACAGATGTGGAAAGGTTCCAGATCCTGGGAAGGCTGTTTTACCAGTAGAGAAAATAGCCTGCTTTATTCTTCAGTGCCAGTGTGAAACTATTTAATAGTTCTGCTTTGAGGCACAAACCTGAAAGGTTATGGCTGTGAGCTGTGAATGGTGTCAGTATTCTTGGCTTCCAGAGGAGAGAATTTCAATCCAGGACCAAAGACAGCCACTTTTGACCACTCAGAGCTTTTGTGTAGCAAAGTTTTTAAATGTAACAGGAGTATAGAAAGCTTCCAGCAAAAGGTGCTGGAAGGGAGGGCCTAGGAGAGTACCCCCTTGCTAGTCTTTAGCAAGGCATTATATATTGTTAGTGAGCTGCTAATCATAGATAAAAGAAACACAAGGCTGGCTGAGAGAAATGCACCAGGCTCCTCTCCCATAACATACATCCTGAGAGAGCATCTGCAAGAGGGGAGCAGTCTCCCACTGAGGTATCTCTGGGTGAGATAAATTGTATCCATAAAGCAGTTGACATTAGTTTTTAAAGAAAAACAGGTTTCTAATAAAGATACATTGTTTCATTAACATAGCTTAAGACAGGATATTCCCTTGAGCAAGATATACTGTTTTGCTGAGCAGATAGGAGCTGGAGGTTTGAAAAAGTTAGTTTTAGATAGTCCCCATAGCAACACAGGATTTGAGAAACCTCCTGCTATGCCAAGGAATGTGCCTTTTTGCCTTCTCCCCATGTTTGGAGACCCTGGCCTCCATATCTGCCTGACTATTAACCCTTTCAAACCTCAACTAATCATGCTCTTGCTATTTCCTAGTATCATACCAGAATTGACAGTTTATCTAGTGCTGTTGGTGTATAATTTATCAAATAATTATATCCTCATTTTTTTTATTAGGTAGGTATTACCAGGGAGGCCTTGAAAAAAATCAAATCTTCCTTTCTGTTCTTCAGGTTTTTCTTAAGGTGACACACCTCAGCATTCTTTTGTTACTGTTCAATGGTCAAGTGGATATTTTGCAGCACAGTTTATACAACTGAAAATTATTTTAGAGATACTGTTTTTGTAAACAGGCATTTACAACCTTATTATTAAAGATTTTAATATAAATGTATTTATTTTAATTGGAGGCTAATTACTTTACAATAATGTATTGGTTTTGCCAGACATCAACATGAATCTGCCACGGGTGTACATGTGTTCCCCATCCTGAACCCCCCTCCCACCTCCCTCCCAATACCATCCCTCTGGATTTCAGTGAATTTTGATTTTGTTCATTTTAATTCTGTAAATACTGGAATAAATGGATAAAGTGGACTAATAACATTTACTTATTTTCGGTTATTTAGGAGCCTGTTTTATTCATGGAAACAATGAGGAAAAATCTGGATCCTTTTAATGAACATACAGATAAGGAACTATGGAATGCCTTAAAAGAGGTAATTTATTAAATGTTATTAGTTTGTTAGCATCAGTATATGTGTGTGTACATTTATAGCACTGCAGGCAATTAAAGGAGCTTATCCATGTAACTGACTTTGTTTACCTCCTAGCAGAATATTGATGACCTGTGTATTGATTTTGATGGAAAGCAAGAATATAATGCCTCATATTTCCACTGTAGCTTTTCCCCTAGAATCCAAAGCAACTAGACACATTACCTTGTCTTTGTGTTATATTATATTCAGTTCTACAGCCGTGTTTGACACATTGGGACTTCATGGACTGCAGCATGCTAGGCCTCCCTGTCCTTCACTATCTTCCAAAGTTTGCCCAGGTTCATGTCCATTGCATCTGTGATGCCATCCAGCCATCTCATCCTCTGATGCCCTCTTCTGCTGTCAATCTTTCCCAGCATCATGGGCTTTTCCAATGAGTTGGCTGTTCATATCAGGTGACCAAAATACTGGAGCTTCATCTTCAGCATCAGTCCTTCCAATGAGTATTCAGGGTTGATTTCCTTAAGATTGACTGGTTTGATCTCCTTTTTGTCCAAGGAATCTTCTCTAGTACCACAGTTTGAAGGCATCAATTCTTTGGTGCTCTACGTTCTTTACAGTTCAGCTCTCACAACCATACGTGACCCTGGGAAGACCATAGCTTTGACTATAGCAGAGCACTAAATTAGATTTTTAAACTATGGGTTCAAATTCTATTGGTGACCTAGTGAATTAATTACCCTAATTACCCTGTAGTATTTATTTTATTCCTCTGGTATTAGGGAACATTTACTAAGTGAAGACAATAATAGCTTTTCACTATTAACTGAAAGATAAATGAGATGATACTACTAAAACAGTGTGATGTTTCATAAGTGTTTATAAGGGTAAATTATACAGTTGGAATGTGATAATAATTATATATTGACTGCTATTTTAATGCTGCAGAGTAAATGCAAGTAACAGAACCCTGGAGCTTTTGTGATGTTTTTATAGTTTTAAGTTCATTTCTAGAAGATGTTCTATTTGTGTAGTGTTTCCCTTTGGACTACTTCTTTGAATCTCCTCACCATTTCATGGAATGGATTTTGAGTGTTAAGGTGTTGTTAGTTGGTATATTTTAATAAAATTAGAAAAAAAAAAAATGCTATATTTTTTCACATATAATATATAAAAAGCATTCTAATAAAAGTGTGGAAGTTTAACCAAAAGAAAAATTTGTGTATTTGCCCCAGTTTTTAAAATTGATTCTAAGCAACTTATGGCAGAAAATGTATCTCAACCTCTAAACTATAGACAGATTTTAAACCTTCATAGGACTTAGCTCAGTTTTCTGCTTTTAAAAAGTAAGCACTTAATAAATACTTAATGTTTGATTGATCTCTTCAGTTCAGAGAAGCATGGCTTATTTCTCTCAAAACAAAAATGTTTTTTTTTTTCTCCTACAAATCCCAGTGACACAGTGTTGTTGTTTTGAATTGGTACTTTTTGTCATTTCGTGTCACCCTTTCAGGGGTAGCTCTCAAATCTGTAATACACAGATGAATTTGACTGTGAGCAAGCTGACTTGAAGGCCTGATAATCTCCTGCCAATATTTATGGTTTCTGAAGGATGTCAGCACTGAGTCTCACACACCCACCCTGCTTTCCAGCAACTGTGAGGATTTCATGCTCTTAAATCAGGTCGATTGCTTCACCTTCTACTTGAGAAGCAGTGGACCTCTGATTCCGTTTAAGTCAGTGAGTCTTTCTACAGTGAAATTCTAGAAGAGAAGAGGTAGGAAGAGCAGTTATAAAGGAAGATGGGGGATCCACTTCTACTGGACTCAGAGGAAAGATTTAATGATGAAATTAGTACACACCTTTCAAAACACTAGAAATATTGGTAACTTATTTTCCAATTTGTTTCCAAGCCTGAGATCTCTCTTCACAGATCCTCCAGTAGTAAAATTACTATAGAATTTTAGAGCACATTGTTCCATGGACAGTGAAGAAACATTAATTGGAAGATAAATCCTTTGAAAAGCTATCTTAGAACCTGGATATAACTTATATTTAATTCATCTGTAGGAGCCAAAATCAAAATAAAATTTAGTAGCCTCTGAATTCTAATAATGATGAAGTGCTGGAAGTGGTAGACAATACTAAGATCTACCTTTAAATAAAGTACATTTGGAAATTTCTTTTTTTTTTTTTATTTTATTTTTAAACTTTACATAATTGGGTTAGTTTTGCCAAATATCAAAATGAATCCGCCACAGGTATACATGTGTTCCCCATCCTGAACCCTCCTCCCTCCTGCCTCCCCATACCATCCCTCTGGGTCATCCCAGTGCACTAGCCCCAAGCATCCAGTATCGTGCATCGAACCTGGACTGGCATCTCGTTTCATACATGATATTTTACATGTTTCAATGCCATTCTCCCAAATCTTCCCACCCTCTCCCTCTCCCATAAAGTCCATAAGACTGTTCTATACATCAGTGTCTCTTTTGCTGTCTCGTACACAGGGTTATTGTTACCATCTTTCTAAATTCCATATATATGTGTTATTATACTGTATTGGTGTTTTTCCTTCTGGCTTACTTCACTCTGTATAATAGGCTCCAGTTTCATCCACCTCATTAGAACTGATTCAAATGTTTTCTTTTTAATGGCTGAGTAATACTCCATTGTGTGTATGTACCATAGCTTTATTATCCATTCATCTGCTGATGGACATCTAGGTTGCTTCCATGTCCTGTCTATTATAAACAGTGTTGCGATGAACATTGGGGTACACGTGTCTCTTTCCCTTCTGGTTTCCTCAGTGTGTATGCCCAGCAGTGGGATTGCTGGATCATAAGGCAGTTCTGTTTCCAGTTTTTTAAGGAATCTCCACACTGTTCTCCATAGTGGCTGTACTAATTTGCATTCCCACCAACAGTGTAAGAGGGTTCCCTTTTCTCCACACCCTCTCCAGCATTTATTATTTGTAGACTTTTGGATCGCAGCCATTCTGACTGGTGTGAAATGGTACCTCATAGTGGAAATTTCTGTAAATAGAAATAAACATGAGTTTATTTCACAAAGTGAAGTGTGTGGTTTCCATATGCCACTTCCAGAAGTGGTCCTGTTACTTTAGTGGTATTTCTTAGGGAGGAATCATCCCATCATTGTATTTCTCTAGGAATTGTTCCTTTATGACTTTTATGTGATATTCTAATTTTTAGAATATCTACTAAATCTTTCATTGATAAACATGAAAATGTCATAAAGAAATACTTCCTAGGGGCGGCTGGTCGGAGGTGTCTCGGAGCTAGTTCTTCCCGATCTCTGTTCCGTGGGTCGACACCGACGTGCATTTCGAGCTCTAGGCCGGCTCTGGGGGCACGCGCTGAGATGATGCTGAGAGGAAACCTGAAGCAAGTGCATATTGAGAAGAACCCGGCGTGCCTCCGCGCTCTGGAGTCGGCGGCCGGAGAGAGGGACCCGGCAGCCCTGGCCCTCGCGCTGATAAAAAAAAAAAAAAAAAAAAAAGAAATACTTCCTATAGTAACAGAGTGATGAGATGATTTGTCAGTCTAAGAAGTATAACTCAAGCAAAAAGATCAATTTTTAGGTGGATTCTGTTCAGTTCAGTTCAGGCACTCAGTCGTGTCTGACTCTTTGTGACCCCATGAATCGCAGCATGCCAGGCCTCCCTGTCCATCACCATCTCCTGGAGTTCACTCAGACTCACGTCCATCGAGTCGGTGATGCCATCCAGCCAACACCCCCCAGTAATTGGTTTATAAGTGATGCAGAACAAATGGAAAATGTGAACCCTAACTCAGAGTCTTTCTGAGAGTAGGAAGGCACCACTACGTTTTCTTCTTTAAGAACTTCAGTTAAAAGTAAAAGAAGTTTTTTAAATTTATTTTTAAATCCTTAGTTCTGTCTACTCCTTCCTCCTTGACTGATCTGGACACTCAGAAGGGAGACAGTTTTATGAATGCTGCCCATCCCACCTTAGTTGTTTTTTTCAAGGTATTCTGAAAATAATTTTTTTCATGTAATGATAAATAGCTTACAGTAAATTGAGGAAAGTTCATCAGAAATTAATGCCGATTGGGACACCTAAAAAGCAAGGGCAGCTCTACCAATATAACATGAGTAGTACCTGAAGATGAAGCACTTTATCTCTCAAAGGTTAAGGAATCATGGTAAATAAAACTCTGAAAAAGAAGGGTAGTCATGTTGATGTATCACAGAGACCACCACAACATTATAAAACAATTATCCTCTAGTTATAAAACAAATAAACAAACCAAAAACTCTTGAAAATAATCAGCAGCATGTTGCTTCTGTTAAAAAAAGAAAACAGCTTTATTTCTGGAATAGACAACTAAGGATGGCATATTTCATAAGGCATGAAAACTGTGAAGAAATAACCCAGTTATGTTTGACGTTGATAATATCTCTGTTAGGACACAAGTGTATCTCATCATACAGGAAACCAAGATTCAAAATCTGGGTGTCAGCAGCCTGTGCATCAGGAATCACATGATTCAATCCTGACTGTAGAGAAAGCTCACACACCCATTTTCTGGGACCTTGTATTTAGGTGAATGGACTCCCCCTTTACTTCCTTTACTGCTGGTCCTGCTCTAGTAAAAGCTCTTCTCCATCTGTTGATTGTATTTCAGTGTCTCTTCCAACCCACACCAGCCTTTCTTTTTGAAGAGTAGGAAGATTCTACAAAATATGGAGACCATCTGACATCTCACGATCTCCTGTGAGGGGCATTGGCACCTGGCTAGTAGATACAGTATATATAGTAGGTTACTCTGAAATCATGATAATAGAAGTGGTTGTCTTATAAATTCAGATTATTACTTTCAGTTTTGCTGTAGCTTATTACTTTCCCAAGCTCAAGAACAATCTCAAGCATTTTATACTGAGATATATAGTTTTCAAGAGTATTCTCTCTGTTTTCCTTAAATTATAACTTTTAAAATGCCTTCCACAGTTTACATTATGATGTTATGTTATCTTGGAGCCAGTTAATTGTTAGAAGAATATATTTTTTTACACTTCCATTTAGTAAGAAAATAGTATTATATGTAAATTATCTGTGTGGATTTGTTTCCTAATTTATAGGAACAGATGTCACAAGATAAGATGCACTTATTGCTTCATTCATACATCCAACAAATATTTATTGAGAGACCTTTAGACAGGCATTGTTGTAGATTCTAGGATCATCACAGTCATCAAAATTGATAAAGTCTCTACCATTTTGCTTAAACTCTTGTGGAGAAGATGGAAAACCAGTCAATGCATGTGTAATAAGTTCTCAGTGCTGATACATGTAAAGAAGAAAATAAAGCAGAACATGAGAGGCCAGCTGACAGCATTATTAATAATAGACAATATATGTTTATTTCTTTGTATCAACCACTACAAACTCTACACATACTGATTCATTTTATACTCTGACGATGTTAGCAAGTACATACCTTTATTATTTCATCTTCATGTTAGTCTCATTCTCACAGTCTCAGAAAGCAGTGTTTACTGGCAAACATTTTCACCTCACAAAAGCCTCAGTCCTATTAGGCCAAAGTGGAAAACCTGAAGGAAAGTAAAACAAAAAACAAAACAAACAAACAAACAAAAAAAACAGCTTAGTGATGAAATATCCAAATTGAGAGCAAGTGTGAGATTATTTCCTTAAAGTTAAGACATCAGTCTTATGAAAGACCAATTTGATGTACAAAGATTACTAATGTCAGCTCAGAAGGAAAAGTGATAAAAGCTTTGCCACTGTCACACCTTTGATTAGTCCCATCACTGGATGCAGATGTATGAATTTGTTTCATAGATAGAATACTAAGTCCTCTTCCTTGTAATGGAGGAAAGGGGGTGACTAAGCTGACATCTTCCTTTTTATAATATAACCACAAGCACTTGTATCACAATCCAAATCTTACCCTTTAGATTCTGTAAATATCAATACCATACTTAATCCTAAATCAGAATTCCCTCTTTCTGAGCTTGAACTCCATCAGCAGCATAATTCAGGATCATATTCATAGAACTACTCCAGCATTTAGGACACCATGAAAATGTTGCCCTGTCATCCCTAGTGTTTTGTTATTTAACACTGTAATTCTGGGTCCCTGCTCACTGGCCATCACTCATCAATCTGTTGGTCTCTTAATCTGAAGTATATTTACTTTTTGTTCTTTAACTTCAAGCATAGTATGGGTTTGGTTCTTATTCCACAATATTTCTTCAAAACAAATATTCGTTGAAATGACTCCTACCAACCAGTGACTTTCAGATTATCTCTGGCAGTTAAAAGTTTGTTTTATTTAATCTTATGATTACAATTTTTTTTTTTTTTGAAGGATAATTGCTTTACAGAATTTTGTGGTTTTCTGTCATACATCTACAAGAATCAGCCATAGGTACACTCATGTCCCCTCCCTCCGGAACCTCTCTCCCATCTCCCTCCCCAACCCACCCTTCAGCCTATTACAGAACCCCTGTTTGAGTTCCCTGAGTCATACAGCAAATTCCCATTGGCTGTCTATTTTACATATGGTATTGTAAACTTCTATGTTACTCTCTCCATACAACTCCCCTTCTTCTTCTTCCCCTCCCCTCATGTCCATAGGTCTGTTCTCTATGTCTGTTTCTCTGAAACTGGAGCCTATTACACAGAATGATTGCAATTTTTTCAGAGTAGATTAATATACACACCACCCATACCCATGGTCTGGGGGAAATAAGATGTTATGTTGTATGCTGTTTTTCCTGAGTTTTCTCACTGCAAAACATTTATGATACTGAAGAAAATCCAGTTGACTGGTAAAACAAAGATGGGATTAAATTTGGGAAGGAACCAAAGCCAAAGTAGGTTCCAGGTTTAATAATATATGAGGTACAGTTTTCCATTGTTTGAATTTGTATTTTTTTAAACCTTTAGCTCTTCCAAAATGGTAAAGTACTGATAATATTATATCTTTAGAGACTCATACTTCCTACAATAATTTTGTTAAAAATTTTTTTCCCTTAGTGTACTAACACCTAGGCAAAATATACTTTGGGAAAACTGTAAAGATCCTTTTAACTTTTCTGTTTAGATCAGATTGGGAGAAATAGCTTCATTTCTTGAGAGACTTCCTTAACTAATCCCTGGTGGAGTTTCTGGTGGATGTCCTATGGCAGGGATAGGGGACACTGAGATCTTTCTGTCCTGAGTTGACTCCACCATCTTTCTCAGTGAACACTCCTTGGAAGGAGCTCTCCCCATCAGGTGGCTGTACATGTAAGAGATGTAAGAGATATAAGAAATCCTGAGGATATCAAAACTCTAATGTATGAGGCTTCTCTGCTTCAGCAGAAATTTGTGTAGGAAAATGTTCTTCTTTCTGTATCCACAGGTACAACTTAAAGAAACCATCGAAGGTCTTCCTGGTAAAATGGATACTGCCTTAGCAGAAACAGGAGCAAATTTGAGTGTTGGACAGAGACAACTCGTGTGTCTTGCCAGGGTTATTCTCAAGAAAAATCAGATATTGATTATTGACAAAGCCACATCGAATGTGGACCCAAGGTGAGGGGCTGAGGTCCATGAAACCTGGAATCTGAATTTTAAATGTGGTAAATGCAAAATGCTTGATGATGCTTAAAAATGTTTTCAAGTGTTCTCTTTGTCCCAAAGATATCTCTTGATAAGATTAATTCTAGAAACTAAAGTATGTTATATGGCATTAATATTGTTATGAGACTTCCTAAGAGAGCAAAATTCCTAAATCTAGCTTCTGATAATTTCAAGGGAAGAATATTTCCCATTGCTTTATGAAAAATGGTAAATTTGTAAGTAGACTTTTTATACTTAGTTTTTCAGAAAAAAAGATTAAGTCATAAAGCATGGATTTTTAAAAAAATATCATTTTTATATATAATATTTTTTTAAGTCTTAAGTCTGCTTTTCCTGTCTTTACTAACTAAACTGATCTTCTTTGATTCCAGAACTGATGAGTTAATAAAAAAAGCAATCCATGAGAAATTTGCCCAGTGCACTGTGATAACCATCACACACAGATTGAGCACCATTATTGACAGTGACATGATAATGGTAAGACCCTTACCTGTGGAATTTCAGTTATTTAGATTTTCATTCAATTTTGCAAAATATCCTTCCTTGAAAAACTTTATAGGAACCTCTAATAAGTTAACTTTCTCTTAATTTTTCTCCATTCCTGACAATAACTCAAGTACTTACCTATACCTTCAGAATGTGCTATTAAATAATATATCCAATAATTTCATATTTTCACATTAAAAATTTATTTACACTGTCATTTTTCTTAAAGATGGCCAACCATGAAAATATTCCAAATCTAAGATAAGTCTCCATATTTCAGAGTAGTAGAACATGGTCATTTTTACTATGCCACAGTTGTTTCATTATTTTTAGATTCCCAGAATCAAAAAATGAGACCTTTGGGAATTTCCTGGCTCTCCAGTGATCAGGACTTCATGCTCTCACTGCCAAGGGCCAAGGTTTGATCCCTGGTTGGAGAACTAAGATCCCACAAGCCACATGGCATGGCAGATTTTTTTTTTAATAGCCTTTTATAAAGAACTAAACAGACATTTCTCCAAAGAAATATATAGATGGGTAACAAACACATGAAAAGATGCTCAACATCACTCATTATCAGAGAAATGCACATCAAAACCACAATGAGGTACCATTTCATGCCAGTCAGAATGGCTGCTATCCAAAAGTCTACAAGCAATAAATGCTGGAGAGGGTGTGGAGAAAAGGGAACCCTCTTATAATATAGCCTATTATACAGTGTGAAGTGGGAATGCACACTAGTATAGCGACTGTGGAGAACAGTGTGGAGTTTCCTTAAAAAACTGGAAATAGAACTGCCTTATGACCCAGCAGTCCCACTGCTGGGCATACACACTGAGGAAACCAGAAGGGAAAGAGACACGTGTACCCCAATGTTCATCGCAGCACTGTTTATAATAGCCAGGACATGGAAGCAACCTAGATGTCCATCAGCAGACAAATGGATAAGAAAGATGTGGTACATATACATGATGGAGTATTACTCAGCCATTAAAAAGAATACATTTGAATCCATTCTAATGAGGTGGGTGAAACTGGAGCCTATTATACAGAGTGAAATAAGCAAGAAAGAAAAACACCAATACAGTATACTAACACATATATATGGACTTTAGAAAGATGATAATGATAACCCTGTATGTGAGACAGCAAAAGAGACCCAGATGTATAGAACAGTCTTTTGGACTCTGTGGGAGAGGGAGAAGGTGGGATGATTTGGGAGAATGGCATTGAAACATGTATAATATCATATATGAAATGAATTGCCAGTCCAGGTTTGATGCATGATAAAGATGCTTGGTGCTGGTGCACTGGGATGACCCAGAGGGATGGTACGGGGAGGGAGGTGGGAGGGAGCTTCAGGATGGGGCACACGTGTATATCCGTGGTGGATTCATGTTGATGTATGGCAAAACCAATACAATATTGTAAAGTAATTAGCCTCCAATTAAAATAAATAAATTTATATTAAAAAAAAATATTACCAGGAGGCTGTTGGCTAAAGTTGAAGAATTTCTGAGCTGTTGGTGTCAGAGGAGAAGAAACGGCCTTGTGAAAAAGACAAAGTATTTTCACAGAAAATATTTAATAAAGGAAATATGTCACATAGCAATTGGAGGGCTAGAAATGTTAGAAACACAGGGTTAATCATTTTAGCAGGCAGCTACTATGTCCTAGGACAAATCTCCAGACCCAAGTACTCAAGAGGATAGGCCCTAAAGAGTTGGTGCTCAGACCTCCATGGAGCAGTCACTGCTCAGTTGCTGGTAATATTTGTGGAGGAGCAGGATGGGGCTGGTTCTCCACATGCTAATGGAACCTGGAATCTGGAGTCAGGTCCCACTGCTGAGGTGATGCTGCAGAATTAGCAGAAACTAAATAATCTGTTTGCTCTGTGATTCCCTCTAGTGCTCCCTACTGGTAGGATCTAACAAAGAGCCAGCTGGCCAAAAGTGAAAGTGAAAATCACTGAGTCATGTCACTTCTCTAGGTCAGAAAACTGGAGAGGGTAGCCTTTCCCTTCTCAAGGGGATTTTCCTTTCCCAACCCAAGGATTGAACCTAGGTATCCTGCATTGCAGGCCGGTTCTTTACCAGCTGAGCCACAAGGGAAGCCCAAGAATACTGGAGTGGGTAGCCTATCCCTTTTCCAGGGGATCTTCCCAACCCTGGAATCGAACTGAGGTCGCCTGCATTGCAGGTGGATTCTTTACCAAATAAGCTATCGGGGCAAAGTGTTTCTGAAATGTGATTTGCAAAGAGCCAGCCTCTGCATCACAAAAGAGTGTAGAAAGAAAGTTAGGTCAGTTCTAAGAGACTATAGATAAACAACTAGCAAGTCTCTTAAATAGTAGATCTGGACTCAGCACACAGAGCAGGCTCTAAGCTTTGGTGGTTGGATATCTGTCTAGTATCTTTCATGCAATTTTGATTTGTTCTTTTTCCTCAGAAATTTAGTATTTCCTTCCTTAGCTTTGTTTTCCTCCTTCCTCCCTCCCTTCCTTTTTTCTCTCTTTTTTCTACCTCTCTCTTTCTTTTTTTTCCCTCTGTTGCTGAATTTCAATAAATCTTAGGATGTGGATTTATAAAATGACAAGGAAAATCATTCCTTGAAGAGAAATCTTTGGCTGCAAATAAGCCCTCAGGAATTCAAGTTGTTTTCAAGCTAATTCCCAGCCGGTGGAAACAAGCTGATCTTAACTCATTTTACAGATGCTAACTGCTGTCACATGATCCTGCAGTATCCAGTGTTGCTGATTAGAGATGAAGTAAATAGATAAAGAAAGCCTGCATAGTGCTTAAGAAGCATCAGAGTTAACTTTTATTTCAATGGTTTATACCAAACAGGTTAGTCAGTATATACTCAGTTTAGTTCAGTTCAGTCGCTTAGTCGTGTCCAACTCTTTGCAACCCCATGAACCGCAGCACACCAGTCCTCCCTGTCCATCACCAACTCCCGGAGTTTACCCAAATTCATGTCCATTGAGTTGGTGATGCCATCTAACCATCTCATCCTCTGTCATCCCCTTCTCCTCCTGCCTTCAATCTTTCCCAACAGTATATACTAAACAAGTAATAATCAGTAATAAATGGTCACTAATACTCAAAATTCCTTATGTCCAGGGATAACGAAGCTGTCTCTACTGACTTGTTTAACAGTTCCTGGAATATCACCTCCCTCCCTACTCCCCATGCATTGTCAGGTGGGATCACCAGTGGGGACACTGAGTAGATACCAGACTGTCAGCCCTGAGGCCATGCCTGTGGCCTCACTCCTCCAAACTGGTCATACTTAGGAGTGAGCTCTGGAGAGGCAAACGACAAAAGTGAGGCATCTGCAACCAAAGGGATGCTCTAGGTTCCAAGCAGTGTCTGGTCACCTGAACTAAAGCATCTCAGTCGGAAGCAGGCCTCTCCTACAGAGTTTTGTGAGGGACCTGGTGACATTCCAAGATTTTAGGACAGTGACTTTGAAATGCCAACAAATTTGTTTAGCATCAAGCATCCTTAGTCCTTTGTTTTTGTTCTTGAATGCTAATTTGAAAAGTAACCTTTTATTTCTACTCTTTATCTGTCACTTTGTTATTCTCATGTCTCAGACTGTATTTTGCAGACTGCCCCCCAAAGGCATACTTCTTTCACAAGGAATGAATGATGCTGTAAAATTTCCCCTTTGAAACCTTTAGTGAAGCTTTAGCGGCAGCAGCACAAAGATGGCTTGATCTCTGGTGCAAATAAATTCTTTGCTTCTAAATGTACCCTGGAGATGTATTTTTGGGTTTTGGCATTACAGCATTCATGGAAGCAGCTTCCTGTTACTACCTAATTCTTACACATGCTGGCACCTTGGAATGTAGCATCTCTGGTAGCTCAGATGGTAAAGAATCTGCCTGCAGTACAAGAGACTTGGGTTTGCTCCCTGGGTCAAGAAGATCCCCTAGAGAAGGGAATGGCAACCCACTCCAGTGTTCTTGCCTGGAAAATCCCATGGGCAGAAGAGCCTGGTGGGCTACAGTCCATGGGGTCACAAGAAGTTGGACACAACTGAGCAACTAATACTTTCACTTTGGAATGTATGATTGGTTAAGGAAACAGTAAAAAATGACAGCATTTGGCAGACGTGTCAGTTGCTTAGTTCTGAGTCTTTATCTATCTGTACTTGATCCATAGTTGTAAATGTCTAGTTCACAAGTAGCTCCTTAATCAATCATCTTTGTTGCCATTATCAAAAGATGTCCATTTGTTAAATATTTTACTTACCAGTCAGTTCAGTTCAGTTCAGTCGCTCAGTCATGTCTGACTCTTTGTGATCCCATGGACTGCAGTACTCCAGGCCTCCCTGTCCATCACCAACTCCCAGAGTTTACTCAGACTCATGTCCATTGAGTCGGTGATGTAACCTCAGATTTTTCCCTGTTTGTCAATATGTTCAATAAGTCCTTAACCTAGTTTTACAAAACAATTTACAGCCCGGCCCTTCCCCACCTTTCTAGTTTTGTCCCTCTCTGCTCCCCCGCCTTCCTTCACAGCTAAAACCACACTGATGGTCTTTCAGGTCTCCAAATGCAGTCTCTTACAGTGTGTCCTTTCTCAACTGTTGGTGGCTTAGACTAATGTCCCTGCAGTGGAAATAGTGAGATGGCTGGGTTTAGGATAGACACTGAAGAGGAGCCAAGTGATGGACTGAACGTGGGATCTGAGGGAAGAGAAGGGAAATACAAGGGTTCTCTTTGGAGCCTGTGATGATGACCTTGTTTTCCATGGTGACCTTGCCCTTCACTGTGGAGCTGACCTTTCTGTTTCTGTTTTGGGAGACCTTCAGTTTAAGGCTCTCTGGTCAAGGTCATCAGTGATGTCATAAGGAGATCCCAGTAGGAGATGTAAATCTGGCCACTTGTTTACATCTTGGTCTGACCTGGTTGCAGTTGATGACTCCTCAGGGCTGGAGAATCATTCTCTGTTCTACACCCACACCGGGTGTAAACCTTGTATTATTTTCTAGAGCTTTGGATTACCAGTCGACTTTCAATCAGCAAAAGCACCATAAGTATTGTTCTTTTTCAAAACTTTGACTTTCAAGGCACCTGTTTTTCTTGATTGATTTAGAAATACAGGAATGTGGGGAATGGATAAATTAGGAATTTGGGATTAATAGATACACACTACTACATATAAACAACAGGACCTACTCTATAGCACAAGTAACTATTTTCAATATCTTGTAGTAACATGTAATAGATAAAAATCTGAAAAAATATATAATCTGTCTCTATATATATTTATATATGTACAACTGAATCACTTTGCTGTATACTTGAAACATTATAAATCAGCTATACTTCAGTTAAAAAAAAAAGTAAAAAGAAATATAGGCATATCTTGTTTTACTGTACTTCACGGATACCGACTTTTTTTTTTTTTTTTAACATTGGATGTTTGTCACAACCCTACATCAAGTAAGTATATTGGTGCCATTTTTAAAAAACAACATTTGCTCACCCCAAGTCTCTGTGTCACATTTTGCTAATTCTCACAATATTTCAAAGTTTTTCACTATCATTACTTTTTTATGGTGATCTGTGACCAGTGAACTTTAATATTACTACTATAACTTACTGAAAGCTCAGATGATGTTTAGCATTGTTTAGCAGTAAAATATTTTTAAATTAAGGTCTGCACATTGTTTGTTTGTTTGTTTGTTTTTCAGTCACAATGCTATTACACACTTGATAGGCTACAGTGTGGTATAAACTTAACTTCTTTATGCTCTGGGAAACCATAAAATTTATGTGACTCTTTATTGTGATATTCACTTCATTGTGGTGTTCTGAAACTGAACCCGCAATATAGCCAAGTTTCCTTTCTGGAATGCAAGTGATTATCTGTTCCAAAAGCTTTGAGGACATAAGTTAAGTTAATGAGCTGTAAAGCCTAATGCTCTAGAGGGCAGGGAGCCAGCCTAGGGGAGTGACTGGGTAAGTGATACATACTGATGAAGGGCATAATCAACAGTGTTGTCCCTATGGTCATATATTTCCAAGTGCTTTTGTTGTTGCGCAGTCACTCAGTTGTGTCTGACTGCCAGCCCATGGACTGTAGCATGCCAGGCTTCCCTGTCCTTCACTGTCTCCCACAGTTTGTTCAAACTCATGTACATTGAGTCAGTGATGCCATCCAACCATCTCATCCTCTGTCATCCCCTTCTCCTGTTGCCCTCAATCTTTTCCAGCATCAGGGTCTTTTCTAATGAGTCAGCTTTTTGCATCAAGTGGCCAAGTATTGGAGTTTCACCTGCAGCATCAGTCCTTCCAACGAATATTCAGGGTTGATTTCCTTTAGGATTGACTGGTTGGATCTCTTTGCTGCCCAAGGGACTCCCAAGAGTCTTCTCCAGCACCACGGTTTGAAAGCATCAATTTTTGCTCACTCAGTCTTCTTTATGGTCCAACTCTCACATCTGTACATGACTACTGGAAAAACCATAGATTTGACTATATGGATCTTTGTCGGCAAAGTGATGTCTCTACTTTTGAACACACTGTCTAGATTTGTCATAACTTTTCTTCCAAGGAGGAAGCGTCTTTTAATTTCATGGCTGCAGTCACCATCTGCAGTGATTTTGGAGCCCCAGAAAATAAAATCTGTTACTTTTTCCGTTGTTTCCCCATCTATTTGCTATGAAGTGATGGGACCAGATGCCATGACCTTAGTTGAATGTTGAGTTTTAAGCCAGTTTTTTCACTTTCTTCTTTGACTTTAATCAAGAGGTTCTTTGGTTCCTCTTTGCTTTCTGCAATTAGGGTGGTATCATCTGCATATCTGAGATTATTGATATTTCTCCCAACAATCTTGATTCTAGCTTGAGCTTCATCCAGCCCAGCATTTCACATGATGTACTCTGCCTATTGGTTAAATAAGCAGGGTGACAATATAAAACCTTGAGGTACTCCTTTCCCAATTTGGAACCAGTTTGTTGTTCCATGTCCAGTTCTGACTGTTGCTTCTTGACCTGCATACAGGTATCTCAGGAGGCAGGTAAGGTATTCTCATTTCTTTAAGAATTTTCCACAGTTTGTTGTGATCCACAGAGTCAAAAGCTTTAGTGTAGTCATTGAAACAGAAGTAGATGTTTTTCTGGAATTCTCTTGCTTTTTCTATGATCTACTGGATATTAGAAATTTGATCTCTGGTTCCTCTGCCTTTTCTAAATCCAGCTTATACATCTGAAATTTCTTGGTTCATGTTCTGTTGAAGCCTAGCTTGGAGGATTTTGGGCATGACCTTGCTGGGTTGTTAAATGAGTGCAATTGTGTGGTAATTTGAACATTCTTTGGAATTGCCCTTCTTTGAAATTGGAATGAAAACTGACCTTTTCCAGTCTGGTGGACACTGCCAAGTTGAGACATGCAAATCAAAACTACAGTGAGATCTCGTACCAGTCAGAATGATGATCATCAAAAAAATCTACAAATAAATGCTAGAGAGGGTGTAGAGAAAAGGGAGTCCTCCTACGTTGTGGGTAGAATGTAAATTTGTGCAGACACTATTGAAAAACTGGAGGGATTTTCCTGGTGGCCCAGTGGTAAAGAATCTGCCTTCCAATGTAGAGGACTTGGGTTCAATCCCTAGTCAGGGAACTAAAGTCCCACCTGCTCGGGCGACTAAGCCCACACACCACAACTACTGAGCTCGTGCATCACAATGAAGATCCCTCATGCCACAGCTTTGACCCAGCACAGCAACAAACAAACAAATGAAGAAAAACTATGAAGGTTCCATAAGAAGCTAAAAACAGCCCCTGTGTGATCCAACAATTCCACTCCTGGGTATATACTCAGAGAAAAACATGGATACCTGCACCCCAGTGATCACTGAAACACTGTTTACAATACTTAAGACATGGAAGCAATTCAAATGTCAATTGACATATGAATGGATAAAGAAGATGTGATACATATATACAATGGAATATTGTGCTGTGCTGTGCTTAGTTGCTCAATGGTATCCGACTCTTTGTGACCTCATGGACGGTAGCCTGCCAATCTCCTCTGTCTGTGGGGATTTTCCAGGCAAGAATACAGCAGTGGATTTTCA
>NW_027219869.1:0-81496 GCF_027580195.1 Bos mutus | reverse complement strand
CAGACTCTAATCACGTGATTCAGCCGGCTCCTCTCTGGGGACTGAGCAGGCACTTATTATGCAGCTCAGCAAGCAAAAATCTAATCACACAGCTGATCAGGCACGAGTCACGCAGCTGAGCAGGGATTAAGCATGCAGCTGAGCAAGCGCTAATCCCTTGATTCAGCAGACCCTGATCACGTGACTGAGCAGGCCCTGATCACGTGATCTGAGCATGCACTGATCACGTGACTGAGCATGCACTGATCACGTGACTGAGGCATCACGTGACTGATCACGTGACTGAGAGGCACTGATCACGTGACTGAGCATGCACTGATCACGTGACTGAGAGGCACTGATCACGTGACTGAGAGGCGCTGATCACGTGACTGAGGGCGCTGATCACGTGACACGAGAGGCGCTGATCACGTGGCTATCATGCACTGATCACGTGCTTCAGGAGGCAATAATCAAAGAGCTGAGCAGGCACTAATCACTTGGCTAAGAGGGCACTATTCACGGAGAGGAGCAGGAAATCGTCAAGGAGCTGAGCAAACTGTAATGAAGTGGTTAAGCAGACTCTAAACACGTGACGCAGCAGGCTCTACACCCGTGACTGAGCAGACACAATTTGGGCAGCTCAGCAGACACCAATGGTGCAGCTCAGCAGACACAAATGGTGCAGCTCAGCAGACACCAATCATGCAGCTCAGCAGGCAATACTCATGGAGCTGAGCAGGCAGGAATCACACAGCTCAGCAGGCAAAGATCAAGGAGCTGAGCAGGCACGAATCTCGCAGCTCAGCTGGCAAAAATCAAGGAGCTGAGCAGACTGCCATTAAGTGGCTAAGCAGACTCTAAACACGTGACTCAGCAGGCTTGACACCCGTGACTGAGCAGACACGAATCTTGCAGCCCAGCAGACAATACTCCTGGAGCTGAGCAGGCAGGAATCACGCAGCTCAGCAGACAGTAATCAAGGAGCTGAGCAGGCACGACTCACGCAGCTCAGCAGGCAATAATCCTGGAGCTGAGCAAGCAGGAATCACGCAGCTCAGCAGGCAATAATCAAGAAGCAGAGCAGGCAGGAATCAGGCAGCTCAGCAGCCAATAATCAAGAAGCTAGCAGTCAGGAATCGCGCAGCTCAGCAGGCAATAATCATGGAGCTGAGCTGGCAGGAATCACGCAACTCAGCAGGCAATACTCACGGACCTGAGCAGGCAGGAATCACGCAACTTAGCAGGCAATAATAATTGGAGCTGAAGGCTGTAATGAACTGGATAAGCAGACTCTAATCACGTGATTCAGCCGGCTCCTCTCTGGGGACTGAGCAGGCACTTATTATGCAGCTCAGCAAGCAAAAATCATGGAGCTGAGCAAGCAGGAATCACGCAGCTCAGCAGGCAATAATCATGGAGCTGAGCAAACAGGAATCACGCAGCTCAGCATGCAATAATCAAGAAGCTGAGCAGGCAGGAATCACGCAGCTCAGCAGGCAATAAATATGGAGCTGAGCAAGCAGGAATCACGCAGCTCAGCAGGCAATAATCAAGAAGCTGAGCAGGCAGGAATCACGCAGCTTAGCAGGCAATAATCATGGAGCTGAGCAGACTGTCATGAAGTGGCTAAGCAGACTCTAATCACGTCACTCAGCCGGCTCCTAACCCGGTCCTGAGCAGGCACTAATCACGCAGCTGAGCAGGGACTAATCACACAGCTGATCAGGCACGAGTCACGCAGCTGAGCAGGGATTAAGCATGCAGCTGAGCAAGCGCTAATCCCTAATTGATTCAGCAGACCCTGATCACGTGACTGAGCAGGCCCTGATCACGTGGCTGAGCATGCACTGATCACGTGACTGAGCATGCACTGATCACGTGACTGAGAGGCACTGATCACGTGACTGAGAGGCACTGATCACGTGACTGAGCATGCACACGTGATCACGATGACTGAGAGGCACTGATCACGTGACTGAGAGGCGCTGATCACGTGACTGAGGGCGCTGATCACGTGACTGAGAGTGCGCTGATCACGTGGCTATCATGCACTGATCACGTGCTTCAGGAGGCAATAATCAAAGAGCTGAGCAGGCACTAATCACTTGGCTAAGAGGGCACTATTCACGGAGAGGAGCAGGAAATCGTCAAGGAGCTGAGCAAACTGTAATGAAGTGGTTAAGCAGACTCTAAACACGTGACGCAGCAGGCTCTACACCCGTGACTGAGCAGACACAATTTGGGCAGCTCAGCAGACACCAATCAGCAGACACAAATGGTGCAGCTCAGCAGACACAAATGGTGCAGCTCAGCAGCAGACAGCACACCAATCATGCAGCTCAGCAGGCAATACTCATGGAGCTGAGCAGGCAGGAATCACACAGCTCAGCAGGCAAAGATCAAGGAGCTGAGCAGGCACGAATCTCGCAGCTCAGCTGGCAAAAAAATCAAGGAGCTGAGCAGACTGCCATTAAGTGGCTAAGCAGACTCTAAACACGTGACTCAGCAGGCTTGACACCCGTGACTGAGCAGACACGAATCTTGCAGCCCAGCAGACAATACTCCTGGAGCTGAGCAGGCAGGAATCACGCAGCTCAGCAGACAGTAATCAAGGAGCTGAGCAGGCACGACTCACGCAGGCAGCTCAGCAGGCAGCAATCCTGGAGCTGAGCAAGCAGGAATCACGCAGCTCAGCAGGCAATAATCAAGAAGCAGAGCAGGCAGGAATCAGGCAGCTCAGCAGCCAATAATCAAGAAGCTAGCAGTCAGGAATCAGCGCAGCTCGCAGCTCAGCAGGCAATAATCATGGAGCTGAGCTGGCAGGAATCACGCAACTCAGCAGGCAATACTCACGGACCTGAGCAGGCAGGAATCACGCAAAACTTAGCAGGCAATAATAATTGGAGCTGAAGGCTGTAATGAACTGGATAAGCAGACTCTAATCACGTGATTCAGCCGGCTCCTCTCTGGGGACTGAGCAGGCACTTATTATGCAGCTCAGCAAGCAAAAATCATGGAGCTGAGCAAGCAGGAATCACGCAGCTCAGCAGGCAATCATCATGGAGCTGAGCAAACAGGAATCACGCAGCTCAGCATGCAATAATCAAGAAGCTGAGCAGGCAGGAATCACGCAGCTCAGCAGGCAATAAATATGGAGCTGAGCAAGCAGGAATCACGCAGCTCAGCAGGCAATAATCAAGAAGCTGAGCAGGCAGGAATCACGCAGCTTAGCAGGCAATAATCATGGAGCTGAGCAGACTGTCATGTCAGTGGCTAAGCAGACTCTAATCACGTCACTCAGCCGGCTCCTAACCCGGTCCTGAGCAGGCACTAATCACGCAGCTGAGCAGGGACTAATCACACAGCTGATCAGGCACGAGTCACGCAGCTGAGCAGGGATTAAGCATGCAGCTGAGCAAGCGCTAATCCCTTGATTCAGCAGACCCTGATCACGTGACTGAGCAGGCCCTGATCACGTGGCTGAGCATGCACTGATCACGTGACTGAGCATGCACTGATCACGTGACTGAGCATGCACTGATCACGTGACTGAGAGGCACTGATCACGTGACTGAGCAGCACTGACACGATCACGTGACTGAGAGGCACTGATCACGTGACTGAGAGGCGCTGATCACGTGACTGAGGGGCGCTGATCACGTGACTGAGAGGCGCTGATCACGTGGCTATCATGCACTGATCACGTGCTTCAGGAGGCAATAATCAAAGAGCTGAGCAGGCACTAATCACTTGGCTAAGAGGGCACTATTCACGGAGAGGAGCAGGAAATCGTCAAGGAGCTGAGCAAACTGTAATGAAGTGGTTAAGCAGACTCTAAACACGTGGCGCAGCAGGCTCTACACCCGTGACTGAGCTGACACAATTTGGGCAGCTCAGCAGACACCAATGGTGCAGCTCAGCAGACACAAATGGTGCAGCTCAGCAGACACAAATCATGCAGCTCAGCAGACAATAATCATGCAGCTGAGCAGCACAATCAGCTCAGCAGGCAATGGAGCAGGCAGGCAGGAATCACACAGCTCAGCAGGCAAAGATCAAGGAGCTGAGCAGGCACGAATCTCGCAGCTCAGCTGGCAAAAATCAAGGAGCTGAGCAGACTGCCATTAAGTGGCTAAGCAGACTCTAAACACGTGACTCAGCAGGCTTGACACCCGTGACTGAGCAGACACGAATCTTGCAGCCCAGCAGACAATACTCCTGGAGCTGAGCAGGCAGGAATCACGCAGCTCAGCAGACAGTAATCAAGGAGCTGAGCAGGCACGACTCACGCAGCTCAGCAGGCAATAATCCTGGAGCTGAGCAAGCAGGAATCACGCAGCTCAGCAGGCAATAATCAAGAAGCAGAGCAGGCAGGAATCAGGCAGCTCAGCAGCCAATAATCAAGAAGCTAGCAGTCAGGAATCACGCAGCTCAGCAGGCAATAATCATGGAGCTGAGCTGGCAGGAATCACGCAACTCAGCAGGCAATACTCACGGACCTGAGCAGGCAGGAATCACGCAACTCAGCAGGCAATACTCACGGACCTGAGCAGGCAGGAATCACGCAACTTAGCAGGCAATAATAATTGGAGCTGAAGGCTGTAATGAACTGGATAAGCAGACTCTAATCACGTGATTCAGCCGGCTCCTCTCTGGGGACTGAGCAGGCACTTATTATGCAGCTCAGCAAGCAAAAATCATGGAGCTGAGCAAGCAGGAATCACGCAGCTCAGCAGGCAATAATCATGGAGCTGAGCAAACAGGAACACGCAGCACGCAGCTCAGCATGCAATAATCAAGCTGAGCAGCAGGCAGGAATCACGCAGCTCAGCAGGCAATAAATATGGAGCTGAGCAAGCAGGAATCACGCAGCTCAGCAGGCAATAATCAAGAAGCTGAGCAGGCAGGAATCACGCAGCTCAGCAGGCAATAATCATGGAGCTGAGCAGGCAGGAATCACGCAGCTTAGCAGGCAATAATCATGGAGCTGAGCAGACTGTCATGAAGTGGCTAAGCAGACTCTAATCACGTCACTCAGCCGGCTCCTAACCCGGTCCTGAGCAGGCACTAATCACGCAGCTGAGCAGGGACTAATCACACAGCTGATCAGGCACGAGTCACGCAGCTGAGCAGGGATTAAGCATGCAGCTGAGCAAGCGCTAATCCCTTGATTCAGCAGACCCTGATCACGTGACTGAGCAGGCCCTGATCACGTGGCTGAGCATGCACTGATCACGTGACTGAGCATGCACTGATCACGTGACTGAGAGAGAGGCACTGATCACGTGACTGAGAGGCACTGATCACGTGACTGACATGCACTGATCACGTGACTGAGAGGCACTGATCACGTGACTGAGGCGCTGATCACGTGACTGAGATCACGCTGATCACGTGACTGACGTGACTGAGGCGCTGATCACGTGACTGAGAGGCGCTGATCACGTGGCTATCATCACTGATCACACGTGCTTCAGGAGGCAATAATCAAAGAGCTGAGCAGGCACTAATCACTTGGCTAAGAGGGCACTATTCACGGAGAGGAGCAGGAAATCGTCAAGGAGCTGAGCAAACTGTAATGAAGTGGTTAAGCAGACTCTAAACACGTGACGCAGCAGGCTCTACACCCGTGACTGAGCAGACACAATTTGGGCAGCTCAGCAGACACCAATGGTGCAGCTCAGCAGACACAAATGGTGCAGCTCAGCAGACACCAATCATGCAGCTCAGCAGGCAATACTCATGGAGCTGAGCAGGCAGGAATCACACAGCTCAGCAGGCAAAGATCAAGGAGCTGAGCAGGCACGAATCTCGCAGCTCAGCTGGCAAAAATCAAGGAGCTGAGCAGACTGCCATTAAGTGGCTAAGCAGACTCTAAACACGTGACTCAGCAGGCTTGACACCCGTGACTGAGCAGACACGAATCTTGCAGCCCAGCAGACAATACTCCTGGAGCTGAGCAGGCAGGAATCACGCAGCTCAGCAGACAGTAATCAAGGAGCTGAGCAGCACAATCAGCAGCTCAGCAAAATCAAGGAGCTGAGCAGGCAGGAATCACGCAGCTCAGCAGCAATAATCAGCAGGCAGGAATCAATGGAGCTCAGAGCAGGCAGGAATCAGCAGCAGCTCAGCAGGCAATAATCAAGAAGCAGCAGCAGCAATCAGCAGGCAGGCAGCAATCAAGCAGCTCAGCAGCAGCTCATCAGGCAGCTCAATCATCAAGCTGAAGCTGAGCAGGCCAATCAAGAATCAGCAGCAGCTCAGCAGGCAAAGGCAAATCACTCTGGCTGAGCTGAGCTGGCAGGGAATCACGCAACTCAGCAGGCAATACTCACGGACCTGAGCAGGCAGGAATCACGCAACTTAGCAGGCAAAATAATTGGAGCTGAAGGCTGTAATGAACTGGATAAGCAGACTCTAATCACGTGATTCAGCCGGCTCCTCTCTGGGGACTGAGCAGGCAGGCACTTATTATGCAGCTCAGCAAGCAAAAAAATCATGGAGCTGAGCAAGCAGGAATCACGCAGCTCAGCAGGCAATAATCATGGAGCTGAGCAAACAGGAATCACGCAGCTCAGCATGCAATAATCAAGAAGCTGAGCAGGCAGGAATCACGCAGCTCAGCAGGCAATAAATATGGAGCTGAGCAAGCAGGAATCACGCAGCTCAGCAGGCAATAATCAAGAAGCTGAGCAGGCAGGAATCACGCAGCTTAGCAGGCAATAATCATGGAGCTGAGCAGACTGTCATGAAGTGGCTAAGCAGACTCTAATCACGTCACTCAGCCGGCTCCTAACCCGGTCCTGAGCAGGCACTAATCACGCAGCTGAGCAGGGACTAATCACACAGCTGATCAGGCACGAGTCACGCAGCTGAGCAGGGATTAAGCATGCAGCTGAGCAAGCGCTAATCCCTTGATTCAGCAGACCCTGATCACGTGACTGAGCAGGCCCTGATCACGTGGCTGAGCATGCACTGATCACGTGACTGAGCATGCACTGATCACGTGACTGAGAGGCACTGATCACGTGACTGAGAGGCACTGATCACGTGACTGAGCATGCACTGATCACGTGACTGAGAGGCACTGATCACGTGACTGAGAGGCACTGATCACGTGACTGAGGGCGCTGATCACGTGACTGAGGGCGCTGATCACGTGACTGAGAGGCGCTGATCACGTGGCTATCATGCACTGATCACGTGCTTCAGGAGGCAATAATCAAAGAGCTGAGCAGGCACTAATCACTTGGCTAAGAGGGCACTATTCACGGAGAGGAGCAGGAAATCGTCAAGGAGCTGAGCAAACTGTAATGAAGTGGTTAAGCAGACTCTAAACACGTGACGCAGCAGGCTCTACACCCGTGACTGAGCAGACACAATTTGGGCAGCTCAGCAGACACCAATGGTGCAGCTCAGCAGACACAAATGGTGCAGCTCAGCAGACACAAATGGTGCAGCTCAGCAGACACCAATCATGCAGCTCAGCAGGCAATACTCATGGAGCTGAGCAGGCAGGAATCACACAGCTCAGCAGGCAAAGATCAAGGAGCTGAGCAGGCACGAATCTCGCAGCTCAGCTGGCAAAAATCAAGGAGCTGAGCAGACTGCCATTAAGTGGCTAAGCAGACTCTAAACACGTGACTCAGCAGGCTTGACACCCGTGACTGAGCAGACACGAATCTTGCAGCCCAGCAGACAATACTCCTGGAGCTGAGCAGGCAGGAATCACGCAGCTCAGCAGACAGTAATCAAGGAGCTGAGCAGGCACGACTCACGCAGCTCAGCAGGCAATAATCCTGGAGCTGAGCAAGCAGGAATCACGCAGCTCAGCAGGCAATAATCAAGAAGCAGAGCAGGCAGGAATCAGGCAGCTCAGCAGCCAATAATCAAGAAGCTAGCAGTCAGGAATCGCAGCTCAGCAGGCAATAATCATGGAGCTGAGCTGGCAGGAATCACGCAACTCAGCAGGCAATACTCACGGACCTGAGCAGGCAGGAATCACGCAACTTAGCAGGCAATAATAATGGAGCTGAAGGCTGTAATGAACTGGATAAGCAGACTCTAATCACGTGATTCAGCCGGCTCCTCTCTGGGGACTGAGCAGGCACTTATTATGCAGCTCAGCAAGCAAAAAATCATGGAGCTGAGCAAGCAGGAATCAGCTGAGCAAGCAGGAATCACGCAGCTCAGCAGGCAATAATCATGGAGCTGAGCAAACAGGATCACGCAGCTCAGCATGCAATAATCAAGAAGCTGAGCAGGCAGGAATCACGCAGCTCAGCAGGCAATAAATATGGAGCTGAGCAAGCAGGAATCACGCAGCTCAGCAGGCAATAATCAAGAAGCTGAGCAGGCAGGAATCACGCAGCTTAGCAGGCAATAATCATGGAGCTGAGCAGACTGTCATGAAGTGGCTAAGCAGACTCTAATCACGTCACTCAGCCGGCTCCTAACCCGGTCCTGAGCAGGCACTAATCACGCAGCTGAGCAGGGACTAATCACACAGCTGATCAGGCACGAGTCACGCAGCTGAGCAGGGATTAAGCATGCAGCTGAGCAAGCGCTAATCCCTTGATTCAGCAGACCCTGATCACGTGACTGAGCAGGCCCTGATCACGTGGATCACGTGAGCATGCACTGATCACGTGACTGAGCATGCACTGATCACGTGACTGAGAGGCACTGATCACGTGACTGAGCATGCACTGATCACGTGACTGAGCATGCACTGATCACGTGACTGAGAGGCACTGATCACGTGACTGAGAGGCATTGATCACGTGACTGAGGGGCGCTGATCACGTGACTGAGAGGCGCTGATCACGTGGCTATCATGCACTGATCACGTGCTTCAGGAGGCAATAATCAAAGAGCTGAGCAGGCACTAATCACGGAGAGGAGCAGGAAATCGTCAAGGAGCTGAGCAAACTGTAATGAAGTGGTTAAGCAGACTCTAAACACGTGACGCAGCAGGCTCTACACCCGTGACTGAGCAGACACAATTTGGGCAGCTCAGCAGACACCAATGGTGCAGCTCAGCAGACACAAATGGTGCAGCTCAGCAGACACCAATCATGCAGCTCAGCAGGCAATACTCATGGAGCTGAGCAGGCAGGAATCACACAGCTCAGCAGGCAAAGATCAAGGAGCTGAGCAGGCACGAATCTCGCTCAGCTGGCAAAAATCAAGGAGCTGAGCAGACTGCCATTAAGTGGCTAAGCAGACTCTAAACACGTGACTCAGCAGGCTTGACACCCGTGACTGAGCAGACACGAATCTTGCAGCCCAGCAGACAATACTCCTGGAGCTGAGCAGGCAGGAATCACGCAGCTCAGCAGACAGTAATCAAGGAGCTGAGCAGGCACGACTCACGCAGCTCAGCAGGCAATAATCCTGGAGCTGAGCAAGCAGGAATCACGCAGCTCAGCAGGCAATAATCAAGAAGCAGAGCAGGCAGGAATCAGGCAGCTCAGCAGCCAATAATCAAGAAGCTAGCAGTCAGGAATCAGCGCAGCTCAGCAGGCAATAATCATCATGAGCTGAGCTGGCAGGAATCATGGAGCTGAGCAGGCAGGAATCACGCAGCAGGCAATACTCACGGACCTGAGCAGGCAGGAATCACGCAACTTAGCAGGCAATAAGCAGGCAATAATAATTGGAGCTGAAGGCTGTAATGAACTGGATAAGCAGACTCTAATCACGTGATTCAGCCGGCTCCTCTCTGGGGACTGAGCAGGCACTTATTATGCAGCTCAGCAAGCAAAAATCATGGAGCTGAGCAAGCAGGAATCACGCAGCTCAGCAGGCAATAATCATGGAGCTGAGCAAACAGGAATCACGCAGCTCAGCATGCAATAATCAAGAAGCTGAGCAGGCAGGAATCACGCAGCTCAGCAGGCAATAAATATGGAGCTGAGCAAGCAGGAATCACGCAGCTCAGCAGGCAATAATCAAGAAGCTGAGCAGGCAGGAATCACGCAGCTCAGCAGGCAATAATCAAGCAGAGCAGGCAGGAATCACGCAGCTTAGCAATAATCATGGAGCTGAGCAGACTGTCATGAAGTGGCTAAGCAGACTCTAATCACGTCACTCAGCCGGCTCCTAACCCGGTCCTGAGCAGGCACTAATCACGCAGCTGAGCAGGGACTAATCACACAGCTGATCAGGCACGAGTCACGCAGCTGAGCAGGGATTAAGCATGCAGCTGAGCAAGCGCTAATCCCTTGATTCAGCAGACCCTGATCACGTGACTGAGCAGGCCCTGATCACGTGGCTGAGCATGCACTGATCACGTGACTGAGCATGCACTGATCACGTGACTGAGAGGCACTGATCACGTGACTGAGAGGCACTGATCACGTGACTGAGAGGCACTGATCACGTGACTGAGCATGCACTGATCACGTGACTGAGAGGCACTGATCACGTGACTGAGACGTGACTGAGAGGCGCTGATCACGTGACTGAGGGCGCTGATCACGTGACTGAGAGGCGCTGATCACGTGGCTATCATGCACTGATCACGTGCTTCAGGAGGCAATAATCAAAGAGCTGAGCAGGCACTAATCACTTGGCTAAGAGGGCACTATTCACGGAGAGGAGCAGGAAATCGTCAAGGAGCTGAGCAAACTGTAATGAAGTGGTTAAGCAGACTCTAAACACGTGTGACGCAGCAGGCTCTACACCCGTGACTGAGCAGACACAATTTGGGCAGCTCAGCAGACACCAATGGTGCAGCTCAGCAGACACAAATGGTGCAGCTCAGCAGACACAAATGGTGCAGCTCATGCAGCTCAGCAGACACCAATCATGCAGCAGCAGGCAATACTCAGCAGGCAATACTCATGGAGCTGAGCAGGCAGGAATCACACAGCTCAGCAGGCAAAGATCAAGGAGCTGAGCAGGCACGAATCTCGCAGCTCAGCTGGCAAAAATCAAGGAGCTGAGCAGACTGCCATTAAGTGGCTAAGCAGACTCTAAACACGTGACTCAGCAGGCTTGACACCCGTGACTGAGCAGACACGAATCTTGCAGCCCAGCAGACAATACTCCTGGAGCTGAGCAGGCAGGAATCACGCAGCTCAGCAGACAGTAATCAAGGAGCTGAGCAGGCACGACTCACGCAGCTCAGCAGGCAATAATCCTGGAGCTGAGCAAGCAGGAATCACGCAGCTCAGCAGGCAATCAGCAAGCAGGAATCACGCAGCTCAGCAGGCAATAATCAAGAAGCAGAGCAGGCAGGAATCAGGCAGCTCAGCAGCCAATAATCAAGAAGCTAGCAGTCAGGAATCGCGCAGCTCAGCAGGCAATAATCATGGAGCTGAGCTGGCAGGAATCACGCAACTCAGCAGGCAATACTCACGGACCTGAGCAGGCAGGAATCACGCAACTTAGCAGGCAATAATAATGGAGCTGAAGGCTGTAATGAACTGGATAAGCAGACTCTAATCACGTGATTCAGCCGGCTCCTCTCTGGGGACTGAGCAGGCACTTATTATGCAGCTCAGCAAGCAAAAATCATGGAGCTGAGCAAGCAGGAATCACGCAGCTCAGCAGGCAATAATCATGGAGCTGAGCAAACAGGAATCACGCAGCTCAGCATGCAATAATCAAGAAGCTGAGCAGGCAGGAATCACGCAGCTCAGCAGGCAATAAATATGGAGCTGAGCAAGCAGGAATCACGCAGCTCAGCAGGCAATAATCAAGAAGCTGAGCAGGCAGGAATCAGGAATCACGCAGCTTAGCAGGCAATAATCATGGAGCTGAGCAGACTGTCATGAAGTGGCTAAGCAGACTCTAATCACGTCACTCAGCCGGCTCCTAACCCGGTCCTGAGCAGGCACTAATCACGCAGCTGAGCAGGGACTAATCACACAGCTGATCAGGCACGAGTCACGCAGCTGAGCAGGGATTAAGCATGCAGCTGAGCAAGCGCTAATCCCTTGATTCAGCAGACCCTGATCACGTGACTGAGCAGGCCCTGATCACGTGGCTGAGCATGCACTGATCACGTGACGTGACTGAGCATGCACTGATCACGTGACTGAGAGGCACTGATCACGTGACTGAGAGGCACTGATCACGTGACTGAGAGGCACTGATCACGTGACTGAGCATGCACTGATCACGTGACTGAGAGGCACTGATCACGTGACTGAGAGGCGCTGATCACGTGACTGAGGGGCGGCTGATCACGTGACTGAGAGGCGCTGATCACGTGGCTATCATGCACTGATCACGTGCTTCAGGAGGCAATAATCAAAGAGCTGAGCAGGCACTAATCACTTGGCTAAGAGGGCACTATTCACGGAGAGGAGCAGGAAATCGTCAAGGAGCTGAGCAAACTGTAATGAAGTGGTTAAGCAGACTCTAAACACGTGACGCAGCAGGCTCTACACCCGTGACTGAGCTGACACAATTTGGGCAGCTCAGCAGACACCAATGGTGCAGCTCAGCAGACACAAATGGTGCAGCTCAGCAGACACCAATCACCAAGGCAATCATGCAGCTGAGCAGCAGGCAATCAGCTCAGCAGGAGCTGAGCAGGCAGGAATCACACAGCTCAGCAGGCAAAGATCAAGCTGAGCAGGCACCATTAATCACAGAGCAGCAGGCAAAAAATCAAGGAGCTGAGCAGGCAAAAAGCTGGCTCAAGGAGCTGAGCAGACTGCCATTAAGTGGCTAAGCAGACTCTAAACACGTGACTCAGCAGGCTTGACACCCGTGACTGAGCAGACACGAATCTTGCAGCCCAGCAGACAATACTCCTGGAGCTGAGCAGGCAGGAATCACGCAGCTCAGCAGACAGTAATCAAGGAGCTGAGCAGGCACGAATCACGCAGCTCAGCAGGCAATAATCCTGGAGCTGAGCAAGCAGGAATCACGCAGCACACGCAGCTCAGCAGGCAAAATCATGGAGCTGAGCAAGCAGGAATCACGCAGCTCAGCAGGCAATAATCACGAAGCAGCAGGAATCACGCAGACTGCAAAATCAAGGAGCTGAGCACGTGAATCAGCAGGCAGGCAATCATCATGGAGCTGGGGCACTCACGAGCTCAGCAGGCAAAAATCATGGAGCTGAGCAGGCAGGAATCAGCAGCTCAGCAGGCAAAATCATGGAGCTGAGCAAGCAGGAATCACGCAGCTCAGCAGGCAATAATCATGGAGCTGAGCAAACAGGAATCACGCAGCTCAGCAGGCAAAAATCAAGGAGCTGAGCAGGCAGGAATCACGCAGCTCAGCAGGCAATAATCAAGGAGCTGAGCAGGCAGGAATCACGCAGCTCAGCAGGCATCAGCAAGCAGGAATCACGCAGCTCAGCAGGCAATAATCAAGAAGCTGAGCAGGCAGGAATCACGCAGCTTAGCAGGCACAATCATGGAGCTGAGCAGACTGTCATGAAGTGGCTAAGCAGACTCTAATCACGTCACTCAGCCGGCTCCTAACCCGGTCCTGAGCAGGCACTAATCACGCAGCTGAGCAGGGACTAATCACACAGCTGATCAGGCACGAGTCACGCAGCTGAGCAGGGATTAATCATGCAGCTGAGCAAGCGCTAATCCCTTGATTCAGCAGACCCTGATCACGTGACTGAGCAGGCCCTGATCACGTGGCTGAGCATGCACTGATCACGTGACTGAGCATGCACGGATCACGCAAAACTGAGAGGCACTGATCACGTGACTGAGCAGGCACTGATCACGTGACTGAGAGGCACTGATCACGTGACTGAGAGGCACTGATCACGTGACTGAGAGGCACGTGATCACGAGCAGACGACTGAGGGCGCTGATCACGTGACTGAGAGGCGCTGATCACGTGGCTATCATGCACTGATCACGGAGCTTCAGGAGGCAATAATCAAAGAGCTGAGCAGGCACTAATCACTTGGCTAAGAGGGCACTAATCACGCAGAGGAGCAGGAAATCGTCAAGGAGCTGAGCAGACTGTAATGAAGTGGCTAAGCAGACTCTAAACACGTGACTCAGCAGGCTCTAACCCGCAGCCTGAGCAGGCACTAAGCACGCAGCTGAGCAGGGACAGGCATCAATGGGCTGATCAGGCAGGAGTCACGCAGCTGAGCAGGGACAATCATGCAGCTGAGCAGGCACTAATCATTGATTCAGCAGGCCCTGATCACGTGACTGAGCAGGCCCACGTGGCTGATCACGTGGATCACGCTGAGCTGAGCATGCACTGATCACGCAGCTGAGCAGGCACTGACAATAACGTGACTGAGCAGGCACTGATCACGTGACTGAGCAGGCACTGATCACGTGACTGAGCAGGCACTGATCACGTGACTGAGCAGGCACTGATCACGTGACTGACTGAGAGGTGCTGATCACGTGACTGAGAGGCTGCACGTGACTGTGATCATGGCTATCAGCACTGATCACGCAGCTCAGCAGGCAATAATCAAAGAGCTGAGCAGGCACTAATCACTTGGCTAAGAGGGCACTAATCACGGAGCTGAGCAGGAAATCGTCAAGGAGCTGAGCAGACTGTAATGAAGTGGCTAAGCAGACTCTAAACACGTGACTCAGCAGGCTCTACACCCGTGACTGAGCAGACACAAATAAATGGGCAGCTGAGCAGACACCAATCACGCAGCTCAGCAGGCACAAATGGTGCAGAGCAGCAGACACCAATCATGCAGCTCAGCAGGCAATAATCATGGAGCTGAGCAGGCAGGAATCACACAGCTCAGCAGGCAAAAATCAAGGAGCTGAGCAGGCACGAATCACGCAGCTCAGCTGGCAAAAATCAAGGAGCTGAGCAGACTGCCATTAAGTGGCTAAGCAGACTCTAAACACGTGACTCAGCAGGCTTGACACCCGTGACTGAGCAGACACGAATCTTGCAGCCCAGCAGACAATAATCCTGGAGCTGAGCAGGCAGGAATCACGCAGCTCAGCAGACAGTAATCAAGGAGCTGAGCAGGCACGAATCACGCAGCTCAGCAGGCAATAATCATGGAGCTGAGCAGGCAGGAATCACGCAGCTCAGCAGGCACAAATCAATGGAGCTGAGCAGGCAGGAATCACGCAGCTCAGCAGGCAATAATCAAGAAGCTGAGCAGGCAGGAATCACGCAGCTCAGCAGGCAATAATCATGGAGCTGAGCAGGCAGGAATCACGCAACTCAGCAGGCAATACTCACGGACCTGAGCAGGCAGGAATCACGCAACTCAGCAGGCAATACTCACGGACCTGAGCAGGCAGGAATCACGCAGCTGAGCAGGCAATAATCCTGGAGCTGAAGGCTGTAATGAAGTGGATAAGCAGACTCTAATCACGTGATTCAGCAGGCTCCTCTCTGATGGACTGAGCAGGCACTAATTACGCAGCTCAGCAAGCAAAAATCATGGAGCTGAGCAAGCAGGAATCACGCAGCTCAGCAGGCAATAATCATGGAGCTGAGCAAGCAGGAATCACGCAGCTCAGCAGGCAATAATCAAGAAGCTGAGCAAGGCAGGAATCACGGAGCTCAGCAGGCAATAATCAAGAAGCTGAGCAGCTCAGCAGGAATATCAAGAAGCTGAGCAGGCACAATCATGGAGCTGAGCAGGCAGGAGCTGAGCAGACTGTCATGAAGTGGCTAAGCAGACTCTAATCACGTGACTCAGCCGGCTCTTTATCCGGTCCTGAGCAGGCACTAATCACGCAGCTGAGCAGGGACTAATCACACAGCTGATCAGGCACGAATCACGCAGCTGAACAGGGATTAATCATGCAGCTGAGCAGCGCTAATCCCTGATTCAGCAGCTGCAGGCACTGATCACGTGACTGAGCAGGCAAGGCCTGATCAGGCACCGACTCAGCAGGCACTGATCATGGAGCTGAGCAGGAGAATCACGCAGCTCAGCAGGCACTGATCACGTGACTGAGAGGCACTGATCACGTGACTGAGCAGGCACTGATCACGTGACTGAGCAGGCAGGCACTGATCAGCAGGCAATAATCATGCCTGAGCAGGCAGGAATCAACTGGCAGGCGCTGATCACGTGACTGAGAGGCAATGAATCACGGAGCTGAGCAGGCACTGATCACGTGACTCAGCAGGCACTCTCATGTGACTCAGCAGGCACTGATCAGGCAGCTATCATGAGCTGAGCAGAATGACTGAGCAAACAGGAATCACGCAGCTGAGCAGGCAATAATCACGGAGCTGAGCAGGCACTGATCACGCAGCTCAGCAGGCACAATAATCAAAGGCTGAGCAGGCAGGCATCAATCAGCTCAGCAGGCAGGCACTAATCACTGGCAAAAGGGACAAGCAGGCAGGGAATCACGCAGCTCAGCAGGCAAATCATCATGGAGCTGAGCAGACTGTCATGAAGTGGCTAAGCAGACTCTAAACACGTGACTCAGCCGGCTCTAATCCAGTCCTGAGCAGGCACTAATCATGCAGCTGAGCAGGGACTAATCACACAGCTGATCAGGCACGAGTCATGCAGCTGAACAGGATTAACCATGCAGCTGAGCAGGCGCTAATCCCGAGATTCAGCAGGCCCTGATCACGTGACTGAGAAGGCCCTGATCAGGTGGCTGAGCATGCACTGATCATGTGACTGAGCATGCACTGATCACGTGACTGAGCAGGCACTGATCACGTGACTGAGCAGGCACTGATCACGTGACTGAGCATGCACTGATCACGTGACTGAGAGGCACTGATCACGTGACTCAGCAGGCACTGATCAGGTGACTATCAGTGAACGCCTGAGCCTGTGACTGAGAGGCACTGATCACGTGACTGAGAGGCACTGATCACGTGGCTATCATGCACTGATCACGTGCCTCAGGAGGCACAATAATCAAAGAGCTGAGCAGGCACTAATCACTTGGCTGAGAGGGCACTAATCACGGAGACGAGCAGGAAATCGTCAGGAGCTGAGCAGACTGTAATGAAGTGGCTAAGCAGACTCTAAACACGTGACTCAGCAGGCTCTACACCACGTGACTGAGCAGACACCAATTGGGCAGCTCAGCAGACACCAATGGTGCAGCTCAGCAGACACCAATGGTGCAGCTCAGCAGACACCAATCATGCAGCTCAGCAGGCAATACTCCTGGAGCTGAGCAGGCAGGAATCACGCAGCTCAGCAGACAGTAATCAAGGAGCTGAGCAGGCACGAATCACGCAGCTCAGCAGGCAAAAATCATGGAGCTGAGCAAGCAGGAATCAGGCAGCTCAGCAGACAGTAATCAAGGAGCTGAGCAGGCACGAATCACGCAGCTCAGCTGGCAAATTTCAGCTGAGCAGGCTGAATCAGCTGGCTAAGACTGCCAATGAAGTGGCTGAGCAGACACCTAAAGCACCTGACTCAGCGCAGCTCAGCAGGCAATGATCAGAGCTGAGCAGGCACGAATCACGCAGCTCAGCAGACAATAATCAAGGAGCTGAGCAGGCAGGAATCACGCAGCTCAGGGACAGTAATCAAGGAGCTCAGCAGGCACGAATCACGCAGCTCAGCAGGCAATAATCATGGAGCTGAGCAAGCAAGAATCACGCAGCTCAGCAGGCAATAATCATGGAGCTCAGCAAGCAGGAATCACGCAGCTCAGCAGGCAATAATCAAGGAGCTGAGCAGGCAGGAATCACGCAGCTCAGCAGGCAATAATCATGGAGCTGAGCAGGCAGAATCACGCAACTCAGCAGGCAATACTCACGGACCTGAGCAGGCAGGAATCACGCAGCTCAGCAGGCAATAATCACGGACCTGAGCAGGCCAGGAATCACGCAGCTCAGCAGGCAATAAATATGGGAGCTGAGCAGGCAGGAATCACGCAGCTCAGCAGACAATAATCACGTGACTGAGCAGGCAGGAATCACGCCAGGCAATCCAGACTGAGCAGGCACTACAATCACAGCTCAGCAGGCAATAATCATGGAGCTGAGCAAGCAGCAAAATCACGCAGCTCAGCAGGCAATTTCAAGAAGCTGAGCAGGCAGGAATCACGCAGCTTAGCAGGCAATAATCATGGAGCTGAGCAGACTGTCAATGAAGTGGCTAAGCAGACTCTAATCACGTGACTCAGCCGGCTCCTAACCCGGTGGCTCCAGAGCAGGCACTAATCACGCAGCTGAGCAGGGACTAACCACACAGCTGATCAGGCACGAGTCACGCAGCTGAGCAGGGATTAATCATGCAGCTGAGCAGCGCTAATCCCGCAGATTCAGCAGGCCCTGATCACGTGACTGAGCAGGCCCTGATCACGTGGCTGAGCATGCACTGATCATGCGACTGAGCATGCACCGATCACGTGACTGAGAGGCACTGATCACGTGACTGAGAGGCACTGATCACGTGACTGAGCATGCACTGATCACGTGACTGAGAGTCACTGATCACGAACTCAGCAGGCACTGATCAGGTGGCTATCATGCCTGACAGATGACTCAGAGGCTGATCACCTGACTGAGAGGCGCTAATCACGTGGCTATCATGCACTGATCACGTGCCTTAAGAGGCAATAATCAAAGAGCTGAGCAGGCACTAATCAATCACTGGCTAAGAGGGCACTAATCACGGAGAGGAGCAGGCAATCATCATCGAGCTGAGCAGACTGTAATGAAGTGGCTAAGCAGACTCTAAACACGTGACTCAGCCGGCTCTAATCCAGTCCTGAGCAGGCACTAATCATGCAGCTGAGCAGGGACTAATCACACAGCTGATCAGGCACACGTGAGTCATGCAGCTGAACAACAGGGATTAATCATGCAGCTGAGCAGGCGCTAATCCCTTGATTCAGCAGGCCCTGATCACGTGACTGAGAAGGCCCTGATCACGTGGTTGAGCATGCACTGATCATGTGACTGAGCATGCACTGATCACGTGACTGAGAGGCACTGATCACGTGACTGAGCAGGCACTGATCACGTGACTGAGCATGCACTGATCACGTGACTGAGAGGCACTGATCACGTGACTCAGCAGGCACTGATCAGGTGACTATCATGCCTGAGCCCGTGACTGAGAGGCACTGATCACGTGACTTAGAGGCGCTGATCACGTGGCTATCATGCACTGATCACGTGCCTCAGGAGGCAATAATCAAAGAGCTGAGCAGGCACTAATCACTTGGCAAAGAGGGCACTAATCACGGAGAGGAGCAGGAAATCGTCATGGAGCTGAGCAGACTGTAATGAAGTGGCTAAGCAGACTCTAAACACGTGACTCAGTAGGCTCTACACCCGTGACTGAGCAGACACCAATTGGGCAGCTCAGCAGACACCAATGGTGCAGCTCAGCAGACACCAATGGTGCAGCTCAGCAGACACCAATCACGCAGCTCAGCAGGCAGGCAGCTGGAGCAGGCAGGAATCAGCAGGCAATAATCATGGAGCTGAGCAGGCAGGAATCACGCAGCTCAGCAGGCAAAAAATCAAGGAGCTGAGCAGGCACGAATCACGCAGCTCAGCTGGCAAAAAAATCAAGGAGCTGAGCAGACTGCCATGAAGTGGCTAAGCAGACTCTAAACACCTGACTCAGCAGGCTCGACACCCATGACTGAGCAGACACGAATCTTGCAGCCCAGCAGACAATACTCCTGGAGCTGAGCAGGCAGGAATCACGCAGCTCAGGAGACAGTAATCAAGGAGCTGAGCAGGCACGAATCACGCAGCTCAGCAGGCAATAATCATGGAGCTGAGCAAGCAGGAATCACGCAGCTCAGCAGGCAATAATAATGGAGCTCAGCAAGCAGGAATCACGCAGCTCAGCAGGCAATAATCAAGAAGCTAGCAGGCAGGAATCGCGCAGCTCAGCAGGCAATAATCATGGAGCTGAGCAGGCAGGAATCACGCAACTCAGCAGGCAATACTCACGGACCTGAGCAGGCAGGAATCACGCAACTCAGCAGGCAATACTCACGGACCTCAGCAGGCCAGAATCATGCAACGTAGCAGGCAGGCAATATTTATGAAGCTGAAGGCTGTAATGAAGTGGATAAGCAGACTCTAATCACGTGAGCTCAGACGGCACCTCTCTCCGGACTGAGCTGGCACTAATCACGCAGCTCAGAGCAATAATCATGGAGCTGAGCAAGCAGGAATCACGCAGCTCAGCATGCAATAATCAAGGAGCTGAGCAGGCAGGAATCACGCAGCTCAGCAGGCAATAAATCATGGAGCTGAGCAAGCAGATATCACGCAGCTCAGCAGGCAAAAATCATGGAGCTGAGCAGGCAGGAATCACGCAGCTCAGCAGGCAATAATCATGGAGCTGAGCAAGCAGGAATCACGCAGCTCAGCAGGCAGGGAAGCTGAGCAGGCAGGCATCAATCACGCAGCTCAGCAGACAATAATCATGGAGCTGAGCAGGCAGGAATCACGCAGCTCAGCTGGCAATAATCAAGGAGCTGAGCAGACTGCCATGAAGCTGGCAAGCAGACTCTAAACACGTGACTCAGTAGGCTCTAATCACGTGACTGAGCAGGCACAAAATCACAGCAACAATGGGCAGCTCAGCAGACACAAATCATGCAGCTGAGCAGACACCAATGGTGCAGCTCAGCAGGCAATACTCATGGAGCTGAGCAGGCAGGAATCACGCAGCTCAGCAGGCAAAATCAAGGAGCTGAGCAGGCAGGAATCTCGCAGCTCAGCTGGCAAATTTCAAGGAGCTGAGCAGACTGCCATGAAGTGGCTAAGCAGACTCTAAACACGTGACTCAGCAGGCTTGACACGTGACTGAGCAGACACGAATCACGCAGCTGAGCAGACAATAATCACTGAGCTGAGCAGGCAGGAATCACGCAGCTCAGCAGACAGTAATCAAGGAGCTGAGCAGGCACGAATCACGCAGCTCAGCAGGCAATCAATCAGCTGAGAGGCACAATCACGTGGCTGAGCAGGAATCACGCAGCTGAGCAGGCACTGATGGACCTGAGCAGGCACTGAATCACGGCAGCTCAGCAGGCAATAATCAAGGGGCTGAGCAGGCAGGGAATCACACAGCTCAGCAGGCAATAATCATGGAGCTGAGCAGGCAGGAATCACAGCAAATCTGATCAGCAGGCAATAATCAATCAGCAGTAGCTGAGGCTGTAATCACGAAGTGGATAAGCAGACGTGGAGCAAGCAGGCACTAATCACGTGATTCAGCAGGCACTAATCAAAGGAGCTGAGCAGGCACTAATCACGCAGCTCAGCAGGCAAAAATCATGGAGCTGAGCAAGCAGGAATCACGCAGCTCAGCAGGCAGTAATCATGGAGCTGAGCAGACAGGAATCATGCAGCTCAGCAGGCAATAATCAAGAAGCTGAGCAGACAGGAATCACGCAGCTCAGCAGGCAATAATCATGGAGCTGAGCAGACAGGAATCACGTGCAGCTCAGCAGGCAATAATCATGGAGCTGAGCAGGCAGGAATCACGCAGCTCAGCAGGCAATAATCAAGGAGCTGAGCAGGCAGGAATCACGCAGCTTAGCAGGCAAAATCATGGAGCTGAGCAGGCTGTGAAGTGGATAAACAGACTCTAATCACGTGAATCTCAGCCGGCAGACTCACTCGGGAGCTGAGCAGGCACTAATCACGCAGCTCAGACAGGCAATAATCATGGAGCTGAGCAAGCAGGAATCACGCAGCTCAGCAGGCAATTTTCAAGGAGCTGAGCAGGCAGGAATCACGCAGCTTAGCAGGCAATAATCATGGAGCTGAGCAGACTGGAATCACGCAGCTCAGCAGGCAATAATCAAACCCGTTCCTGAGCAGGCACTAATCACGCAGCTGAGCAGGCAAAATCAAGGAGCTGATCAGGTCAGGAATCACGCAGCTGAGCAGGCAGCGCTAATCATCACGGAGCTGAGCAGGCAGGAATCACGATCAGCAGGCAAAATCACGGAGCTGAGCAGGCCCTGATCACGTGGCTGAGCAGGCACTGATCATGCGACTGAGCAGGCAGGAATCACGCAGCTCAGCAGGCACTCATCACGTGACTGAGCAGCACTGAATCACGAGACTCAGCAGGCACTGATCACGGGACTGAGCAGGCACTGATCACGCAGCTCAGCAGGCACATGGAGCTGAGCAGGCAGGAATCACGCAGCTCAGCAGGCAATAATCATGGAGCTGAGCAAGCAGGAATCACGCAGCCTCAGCAGGCACTAATCAAGGGCTGAGCAGGCAGGAATCACGCAGCTCAGCAGGCAATAAAATATGGAGCTGAGCAGGCAGGAATCACGCAGCTCAGCAGGCAATAATCAAGAAGCTGAGCAGGCAGGAATCACGCAGCTTAGCAGGCAAATAATCATGGAGCTGAGCAGACTGTCATGAAGTGGCTAAGCAGACTCTAATCACGTGACTCAGCCGGCTCCTAACCCGGTCCTGAGCAGGCACTAATCACGCAGCTGAGCAGGGACTAATCACACAGCTGATCAGGCACGAGTCACGCAGCTGAGCAGGGATTAATCATGCAGCTGAGCAAGCGCTAATCCCTGATTCAGCAGACCCTGATCACGTGACTGAGCAGGCCCTGATCACGTGGCTGAGCATGCACTGATCACGTGACTGAGCATGCACTGATCACGTGACTGAGAGGCACTGATCACGTGACTGAGAGGCACTGATCACGTGACTGAGCAGGCACTGATCACGTGACTGAGAGGCACTGATCACGTGACTGAGCAGGCACTGATCACGTGACACAGCCTGAGCACGAGACTGAGGGCGCTGATCACGTGACTGAGAGGCGCTGATCACGTGGCTATCATGCACACTGATCACGTGCCTCAGGAGGCAATAATCAAAGAGCTGAGCAGGCACTAATCACTTGGCTAAGAGGGCACTAATCACGGAGAGGAGCAGGAAATCGTCAAGGAGCTGAGCAAACTGTAATGAAGTGGTTAAGCAGACTCTAAACACGTGACTCAGCAGGCTCTACACCCGTGACTGAGCAGACACAATTTGGGCAGCTCAGCAGACACCAATGGTGCAGCTCAGCAGACACAAATGGTGCAGCTCAGCAGACACCAATCATGCAGCTCAGCAGGCAATACTCATGGAGCTGAGCAGGCAGGAATCACACAGCTCAGCAGGCAAAAATCAGGCTGAGCAGGCAGGAATCACGCAGCTCAGCAGGCAAAATCAAGGAGCTGAGCAGGCACGAATCTACGCTCAGCTGGCAAAAATCAAGGAGCTGAGCAGACTGCCACAAGTGGCTAAGCAGACTCTAAACACGTGACTCAGCAGGCTTGACACCCGTGACTGAGCAGACACGAATCTTGCAGCCCAGCAGACAATACTCCTGGAGCTGAGCAGGCAGGAATCACGCAGCTCAGCAGACAGTAATCAAGGAGCTGAGCAGGCACGAATCACGCAGCTCAGCAGGCACAATCATGGAGCTGAGCAAGCAGGAATCACGCAGCTCAGCAGGCAATAATCAAGAAGCTGAGCAGGCAGGAATCACGCAGCTCAGCAGGCAATAATCAAGCTAAGCAGACAGCCGATCAGCTCAGCAGGCAATAGAGAAGCTGAGCAACACCACGACTCAGCAGGCAAAATCACCTGGACTGAGCAGACAGGCAATCTTCAAGCTCAGCAGACAATAATCAAGGAGCTGAGCAGGCAGGAATCACGCAGCTCAGCAGACAGTAATCAAGGAGCTGAGCAGGCAGAATCACGCAGCTCAGCAGGCACAATCATGGAGCTGAGCAGGCAGGAATCACGCAGCTCAGCAGGCAAAATCAAGGAGCTGAGCAGGCAGGAATCACGCAGCTCAGCAGGCAATAATCATGGAGCTGAGCAGGCAGGAATCACGCAGCTCAGCAGGCAATAATCATGGAGCTGAGCAGGCAGGAATCACGCAGCTCAGCAGGCAATAATCACGGACCTGAGCAGGCAGGAATCACGCAACTCAGCAGGCAATAATCATGGAGCTGAAGGCTGTAATGAACTGGATAAGCAGACTCTAATCACGTGACTCAGAAGGCACCTCTCTCCGGACTGAGCAGGCACTCCCACGCAGCTCAGCAAGCAAAATCATGGAGCTGAGCAAGCAGGAATCACGCAGCTCAGCAGGCAATAAATCATGGAGCTGAGCAAGCAGGAATCACGCAGCTCAGCAGGCAATAATCATGGAGCTGAGCAAACAGGAATCACGCAGCTCAGCAGGCAATAATCAAGAAGCTGAGCAGGCAGGAATCACGCAGCTCAGCAGGCAATAAATATGGAGCTGAGCAAGCAGGAATCACGCAGCTCAGCAGGCAATAATCAAGAAGCTGAGCAGGCAGGAATCACGCAGCTTAGCAGGCAATAATCATGGAGCTGAGCAGACTGTCATGAAGTGGCTAAGCAGACTCTAATCACGTCACTCAGCCGGCTCCTAACCCGGTCCTGAGCAGGCACTAATCACGCAGCTGAGCAGGGACTAATCACACAGCTGATCAGGCACGAGTCACGCAGCTGAGCAGGGATTAAGCATGCAGCTGAGCAAGCGCTAATCCCTTGATTCAGCAGACCCTGATCACGTGACTGAGCAGGCCCTGATCACGTGGCTGAGCATGCACTGATCACGTGACTGAGCATGCACTGATCACGTGACTGAGAGGCACTGATCACGTGACTGAGAGGCACTGATCACGTGACTGAGCATGCACTGATCACGTGACTGAGAGGCACTGATCACGTGACTGAGAGGCGCTGATCACGTGACTGAGAGGCGCTGATCACGTGACTGAGAGGCGCTGATCACGTGACTGAGAGGCGCTGATCACGTGGCTATCATGCACTGATCACGTGCTTCAGGAGGCAATAATCAAAGAGCTGAGCAGGCACTAATCACTTGGCTAAGAGGGCACTATTCACGGAGAGGAGCAGGAAATCGTCAAGGAGCTGAGCAAACTGTAATGAAGTGGTTAAGCAGACTCTAAACACGTGACGCAGCAGGCTCTACACCCGTGACTGAGCAGACACAATTTGGGCAGCTCAGCAGACACCAATGGTGCAGCTCAGCAGACACAAATGGTGCAGCTCAGCAGACACCAATCATGCAGCTCAGCAGGCAATACTCATGGAGCTGAGCAGGCAGGAATCACACAGCTCAGCAGGCAAAAATCAAGGAGCTGAGCAGGCACGAATCTCGCAGCTCAGCTGGCAAAAATCAAGGAGCTGAGCAGACTGCCATTAAGTGGCTAAGCAGACTCTAAACACGTGACTCAGCAGGCTTGACACCCGTGACTGAGCAGACACGAATCTTGCAGCCCAGCAGACAATACTCCTGGAGCTGAGCAGGCAGGAATCACGCAGCTCAGCAGACAGTAATCAAGGAGCTGAGCAGGCACGAATCACGCAGCTCAGCAGGCAATAATCCTGGAGCTGAGCAAGCAGGAATCACGCAGCTCAGCAGGCAATAATCAAGAAGCTGAGCAGGCAGGAATCAGGCAGCTCAGCAGCCAATAATCAAGAAGCTGGAGCAGAGCAGGCAGCACGCAGCTCAGCAGGCAATAATCATGGAGCTGAGCAGGCAGGAATCACGCAACTCAGCAGGCAATAATCATGGAGCTGAGCTGGCAGGAATCAATCACGCAGCACTCAGCAGGCAATAATCACTGGAGCTGGAGCAGGCAAATCACGCAGCTCAGCAGGCAAAATCATGGAGCTGAGCAGGCAGGAATCACGCAGCTCAGCAGGCAATAATCATGGAGCTGAGCAGGCAGGAATCACGCAGCTCAGCAGGCAATAATCAGGGAGCAGACTGAATCACGGCAGGCAATAATCATGCTGCAGGCAGGAATCAGCAGCTCAGCAGGCAAAATCATGAGCTGAGCAAGCAGGAATCACGCAGCTCAGCAGGCAATAATCATGGAGCTGAGCAAACAGGAATCACGCAGCTCAGCATGCAATAATCAAGAAGCTGAGCAGGAATCACGCAGCTCAGGAGCAGAACAGATCAAGGCAGGAATCACGCAGCTCAGCAGGCAATAAATATGGAGCTGAGCAAGCAGGAATCACGCAGCTCAGCAGGCAATAATCAAGAAGCTGAGCAGGCAGGAATCACGCAGCTTAGCAGGCAATAATCATGGAGCTGAGCAGACTGTCATGAAGTGGCTAAGCAGACTCTAATCACGTCACTCAGCCGGCTCCTAACCCGGTCCTGAGCAGGCACTAATCACGCAGCTGAGCAGGGACTAATCACACAGCTGATCAGGCACGAGTCACGCAGCTGAGCAGGGATTAAGCATGCAGCTGAGCAAGCGCTAATCCCTTGATTCAGCAGACCCTGATCACGTGACTGAGCAGGCCCTGATCACGTGGCTGAGCATGCACTGATCACGTGACTGAGCATGCACTGATCACGTGACTGAGAGGCACTGATCACGTGACTGAGAGGCACTGATCACGTGACTGAGCAGGCACTGATCACGTGACTGAGCAGGCACTGATCACGTGACTGAGAGGCACTGATCACGTGACTGAGAGGCGCTGATCACGTGACTGAGATCACGGACGAGAGGCGCTGATCACGTGGCTATCATGCACTGATCACGTGCTTCAGGAGGCAATAATCAAAGAGCTGAGCAGGCACTAATCACTTGGCTAAGAGGGCACTAATCACGGAGAGGAGCAGGAAATCGTCAAGGAGCTGAGCAAACTGTAATGAAGTGGTTAAGCAGACTCTAAACACGTGACGCAGCAGGCTCTACACCCGTGACTGACCCGTGACTGAGCAGACACAATTTGGGCAGCTCAGCAGACACCAATGGTGCAGCTCAGCAGACACAGCAGCTCAGCAAACAAATGGTGCAGCTCAGCAGACACCAATCATGCAGCTCAGCAGGCAATACTCATGGAGCTGAGCAGGCAGGAATCACACAGCTCAGCAGGCAAAGATCAAGGAGCTGAGCAGGCACGAATCTCGCAGCTCAGCTGGCAAAAATCAAGGAGCTGAGCAGACTGCCATTAAGTGGCTAAGCAGACTCTAAACACGTGACTCAGCAGGCTTGACACCCGTGACTGAGCAGACACGAATCTTGCAGCCCAGCAGACAATACTCCTGGAGCTGAGCAGGCAGGAATCACGCAGCTCAGCAGACAGTAATCAAGGAGCTGAGCAGGCACGAATCACGCAGCTCAGCAGGCAATAATCATGGAGCTGAGCAAGCAGGAATCACGCAGCTCAGCAGGCAATAATCAAGGAGCTGAGCAGGCAGAATCAGGCAGCTCAGCAGGCAAAATCACAGGCTCAGCAGACAGGCAAAATCAAGAAGCTGAGCAGGCAGGAATCACGAGCTCAGCAGGCAATAATCACGGAGCTGAGCAGGCAGGAATCACGCAGCCCAGCAGGCAATAATCATGGAGCTGAGCAGGCAGGAATCACGCAGCTCAGCAGGCACTAATCATGATGAAGGCAAATCACAGATTCAGCGGCAGGCACTGAATCACGGGCTGAGCAGGCACTGATTACGCAGCTCAGCAGGCAATAAATCATGGAGCTGAGCAAGCAGGAATCACGCAGCTCAGCAGGCAATAATCATGGAGCTGAGCAGGCAGGAATCACGCAGCTCAGCAGGCAATAATCAAGGAGCTGAGCAGGCAGGAATCAGGCGCAGCTCAGCAGGCAATAATCATGGAGCTGAGCAGGCAGGAATCACGCAGCTCAGCAGGCAATAACTGGACCTGAGCAGGCAGGAATCACGCAGCAGCTCAGCAGGCAAAAATCATGGAGCTGAAGGCTGTAATCAACTGGATAAGCAGAAATCACGCAGCCAGCTGGCAGGCAGGGGACTGAGCAGGCAAAATCACGCAGCTCAGCAGCAAAAAATCATGGAGCTGAGCAAGCAGGAATCACGCAGCTCAGCAGGCAATAATCATGGAGCTGAGCAAACAGGAATCACGCAGCTCAGCAGGCAATAATCACGGAGCTCAAGGCAAGCTGAGCAGGCAGCAGAATCACGCAGCTCAGCAGGCAATAATCATGGAGCTGAGCAAGCAGGAATCACGCAGCTCAGCAGGCAATAATCAAGAAGCTGAGCAGGCAGGAATCACGCAGCTTAGCAGGCAATAATCATGGAGCTGAGCAGACTGTCATGAAGTGGCTAAGCAGACTCTAATCACGTCACTCAGCCGGCTCCTAACCCGGTCCTGAGCAGGCACTAATCACGCAGCTGAGCAGGGACTAATCACACAGCTGATCAGGCACGAGTCACGCAGCTGAGCAGGGATTAAGCATGCAGCTGAGCAAGCGCTAATCCCTTGATTCAGCAGACCCACTGATCACGCAGCAGGCCCTGATCACGTGACTGAGCATGCACTGATCACGTGACTGAGCATGCACTGATCACGTGACTGAGCAGGCACTGATCACGTGACTGAGAGGGCACTGATCACGTGACTGAGCATGCACTGATCACGTGACTGAGCATGCACTGATCACGTGACTGAGCATGCACTGATCACGTGACTGAGAGGCGCTGATCACGTGACTGAGAGGCGCTGATCACGTGACTGAGAGGCGCTGATCACGTGGCTATCATGCACTGATCACGTGCTTCAGGAGGCAATAATCAAAGAGCTGAGCAGGCACTAATCACTTGGCTAAGAGGGCACTATTCACGGAGAGGAGCAGGAAATCGTCAAGGAGCTGAGCAAACTGTAATGAAGTGGTTAAGCAGACTCTAAACACGTGACGCAGCAGGCTCTACACCCGTGACTGAGCAGACACAATTTGGGCAGCTCAGCAGACACCAATGGTGCAGCTCAGCAGACACAAATGGTGCAGCTCAGCAGACACCAATCATGCAGCTCAGCAGGCAATACTCATGGAGCTGAGCAGGCAGGAATCACACAGCTCAGCAGGCAAAGATCAAGGAGCTGAGCAGGCACGAATCTCGCAGCTCAGCTGGCAAAAATCAAGGAGCTGAGCAGACTGCCATTAAGTGGCTAAGCAGACTCTAAACACGTGACTCAGCAGGCTTGACACCCGTGACTGAGCAGACACGAATCTTGCAGCCCAGCAGACAATACTCCTGGAGCTGAGCAGGCAGGAATCACGCAGCTCAGCAGACAGTAATCAAGGAGCTGAGCAGGCACGAATCACGCAGCTCAGCAGGCAATAATCATGGAGCTGAGCAAGCAGGAATCACGCAGCTCAGCAGGCAATAATCAAGAAGCAGAGCAGGCAGGAATCAGGCAGCTCAGCAGCCAATAATCAAGAAGCTGAGCAGGCAGGAATCACGCAGCTCAGCAGGCAATAATCATGGAGCTGAGCTGGCAGGAATCACGCAGCTCAGCAGGCAATACTCACGGACCTGAGCAGGCAGGAATCACGCAACTTAGCAGGCAATAATCAATTGAGCTGAAGGCTGTAATGAACTGGATAAGCAGACTCTAATCACGTGATTCAGCGGCTCAGCTCTGGGGACTGAGCAGGCACTTATCACGCAGCTCAGCAGGCAAAATCATGGAGCTGAGCAAGCAGGAATCACGCAGCTCAGCAGGCAATAATCATGGAGCTGAGCAAACAGGAATCACGCAGCTCAGCAGGCAATAATCAAGAAGCTGAGCAGGCAGGAATCACGCAGCTCAGCAGGCAATAAATCATGGAGCTGAGCAGGCAGGAATCACGCAGCTCAGCAGGCAATAATCAAGGAGCTGAGCAGGCAGGAATCACGCAGCTCAGCAGGCAATAAATCAAGGAGCTGAGCAGGCAGGAATCACGCAGCTCAGCAGGCAAAAAAATCAAGGAGCTGAGCAGGCTGCCATCAAGTGGCTAAGCAGACTCTAATCACGTGACTCAGCAGGCACAATCACCCGGACTGAGCAGGCACTAATCACAGCAGCTCAGCAGGCAATAATCATGGAGCTGAGCAGGCAGGAATCACGCAGCTCAGCAGGCAATAATCAAGGAGCTGAGCAGCAGATCACGTGATCAGAGCAGCTCAGCAGCTGAGCAGGCAATGATCACGGAGCTGAGCAGGCAGGAATCACGCAGCACTCAGCAGGCAATAATCAAGAAGCTGGCAGGCAGGAATCACGCAGCTCAGCAGGCACGTGATCACGGAGCTGAGCAGGCAGGAATCACACGCAGCTCAGCAGGCAATAATCACGGAGCTGAGCAGGCAGGAATCAATCACGCAACTGAGCAGGCAATACACGGACCTGAGCAGGCAGCAGGCAATAATCACGAGCTGAGCAGGCAATAATCACTGGCTGAAGGCACAACTGATGAGCAGACAAGCAGCTGAGCAATCACGTGATTCAGCCGGCAGAAGCAGGACTGAGCAGGCACTTATTACGCAGCTCAGCAGGCAATAATCATGGAGCTGAGCAAGCAGGAATCACGCAGCTCAGCAGGCAATAATCATGGAGCTGAGCAAACAGGAATCACGCAGCTCAGCATGCAATAATCAAGAAGCTGAGCAGGCAGGAATCACGCAGCTCAGCAGGCACAAATATGGAGCTGAGCAAGCAGGAATCACGCAGCTCAGCAGGCAATAATCAAGAAGCTGAGCAGGCAGGAATCACGCAGCTTAGCAGGCAATAATCATGGAGCTGAGCAGACTGTCATGAAGTGGCTAAGCAGACTCTAATCACGTCACTCAGCCGGCTCCTAACCCGGTCCTGAGCAGGCACTAATCACGCAGCTGAGCAGGGACTAATCACACAGCTGATCAGGCACGAGTCACGCAGCTGAGCAGGGATTAAGCATGCAGCTGAGCAAGCGCTAATCCCTTGATTCAGCAGACCCTGATCACGTGACTGAGCAGGCCCTGATCACGTGGCTGAGCATGCACTGATCACGTGACTGAGCATGCACTGATCACGTGACTGAGAGGCACTGATCACGTGACTGAGAGGCACTGATCACGTGACTGAGCATGCACTGATCACGTGACTGAGAGGCACTGAATCACGGAGCAGGCACTGATCACGTGACTGAGGGCGCTGATCACGTGACTGAGGGGCACGCTGATCACGTGAGAGGCGAGATCACGCTGATCACGTGGCTATCATGCACTGATCACGTGCTTCAGGAGGCAATAATCAAAGAGCTGAGCAGGCACTAATCACTTGGCTAAGAGGGCACTAATCACGGAGAGGAGCAGGAAATCGTCAAGGAGCTGAGCAAACTGTAATGAAGTGGTTAAGCAGACTCTAAACACGTGACGCAGCAGGCTCTACACCCGTGACTGAGCAGACACAATTTGGGCAGCTCAGCAGCAGACACCAATGGTGCAGCTCAGCAGACACAAATGGTGCAGCTCAGCAGACACCAATCATGCAGCTCAGCAGCAGGCAATACTCATGGAGCTGAGCAGGCAGGAATCACACAGCTCAGCAGGCAAAGATCAAGGAGCTGAGCAGGCACGAATCTCGCAGCTCAGCTGGCAAAAAATCAAGGAGCTGAGCAGACTGCCATTAAGTGGCTAAGCAGACTCTAAACACGTGACTCAGCAGGCTTGACACCCGTGACTGAGCAGACACGAATCTTGCAGCCCAGCAGACAATACCCTGGAGCTGAGCAGGCAGGAATCACGCAGCTCAGCAGACAGTAATCAAGGAGCTGAGCAGGCAGGAATCACGCAGCTCAGCAGGCAATAATCAAGGAGCTGAGCAGGCAGGAATCACGCAGCAGCTCAGCAGGCAATAATCAAGGAGCTGAGCAGAGCAGGCAGGCAAAAATCACGGAGCTGAGCAGGCAATAAATCATGGAGCAGCTCAGCAGCAGGCAATAATCACGATGAGCAGGCAGCTGAGCAGAATGAAGGGATCAGCTGCAATCACGCTGAGCAGAGTCAGGAGCTGAGCAGGCAGGAATCACGCAGCTCAGCAGGCAAATCATGGAGCTGAGCAGGCAGGAATCACGCAGCTCAGCAGGCAATAATCATGGAGCTGAGCAAGCAGGAATCACGCAGCTCAGCAGGCAATAATCATGGAGCTGAGCAAGCAGGAATCACGCAGCTCAGCAGGCAATAATCAAGAAGCTGAGCAGGCAGGAATCAGCTCAGCAGGCAATAATCATGGAGCTGAGCTGGCAGGAATCACGCAACTCAGCAGGCAATACTCACGGACCTGAGCAGGCAGGAATCACGCAGCTTAGCAGGCAATAATCAATGGAGCTGAAGGCTGTAATGAACTGGATAAGCAGACTCTAATCACGTGATTCAGCCGGCTCCTCTCTGGGGACTGAGCAGGCACTTATTATGCAGCTCAGCAAGCAAAAATCATGGAGCTGAGCAAGCAGGAATCACGCAGCTCAGCAGGCAATAATCATGGAGCTGAGCAAACAGGAATCACGCAGCTCAGCATGCAATAATCAATGAGCAGGCAGCAGCACGCAGCTCAGCAGGCAATAAATCATGGAGCTGAGCAGGCAGGAATCACGCAGCTCAGCAGGCAATAAATATGGAGCTGAGCAGCAGAATCACGCAGCTCAGCAGGCACAATCAAGATCTGAGCAGGCAGGAATCACGCAGCTTAGCAGGCAATAATCATGGAGCTGAGCAGACTGTCATGAAGTGGCTAAGCAGACTCTAATCACGTCACTCAGCCGGCTCCTAACCCGGTCCTGAGCAGGCACTAATCACGCAGCTGAGCAGGGACTAATCACACAGCTGATCAGGCACGAGTCACGCAGCTGAGCAGGGATTAAGCATGCAGCTGAGCAAGCGCTAATCCCTTGATTCAGCAGACCCTGATCACGTGACTGAGCAGGCCCTGATCACGTGGCTGAGCATGCACTGATCACGTGACTGAGCATGCACTGATCACGTGACTGAGAGGCACTGATCACGTGACTGAGAGGCACTGATCACGTGACTGAGCATGCACTGATCACGTGACTGAGCAGGCACTGATCACGTGACTGAGAGGCACTGATCACGTGACTGAGAGGCACGTGACTGATCACACGTGACTGAGGGCGCTGATCACGTGACTGAGGGCGCTGATCACGTGGCTATCATGCACTGATCACGTGCTTCAGGAGGCAATAATCAAAGAGCTGAGCAGGCACTAATCACTTGGCTAAGAGGGCACTATTCACGGAGAGGAGCAGGAAATCGTCAAGGAGCTGAGCAAACTGTAATGAAGTGGTTAAGCAGACTCTAAACACGTGACGCAGCAGGCTCTACACCCGTGACTGAGCAGACACAATTTGGGCAGCTCAGCAGACACCAATGGTGCAGCTCAGCAGACACAAATGGTGCAGCTCAGCAGACACCAATCATGCAGCTCAGCAGGCAATACTCATGGAGCTGAGCAGGCAGGAATCACACAGCTCAGCAGGCAAAGATCAAGGAGCTGAGCAGGCACGAATCTCGCAGCTCAGCTGGCAAAAATCAAGGAGCTGAGCAGACTGCCATTAAGTGGCTAAGCAGACTCTAAACACGTGACTCAGCAGGCTTGACACCCGTGACTGAGCAGACACGAATCTTGCAGCCCAGCAGACAATACTCCTGGAGCTGAGCAGGCAGGAATCACGCAGCTCAGCAGACAGTAATCAAGGAGCTGAGCAGGCACGAATCACGCAGCTCAGCAGGCAATAATCCTGGAGCTGAGCAAGCAGGAATCACGCAGCAGCTCAGCAGGCAATAATCAAGAAGCTGGAGCAGGCAGGAATCAGGCAGCTCAGCAGGCAATAATCAAGAAGCTGAGCAGTCAGGAATCACGCAGCTCAGCAGCAATCAGCAGCAGGCAGGAATCATCATGGAGCTGAATCACGCTCAGCAGGCAATCACGCTGAACTCAGCAGGCAAATACTCACGGACCTGAGCAGGCAGGAATCACGCAACTTAGCAGGCAATAATCATGGAGCTGAAGGCTGTAATGAACTGGATAAGCAGACTCTAATCACGTGATTCAGCCGGCTCCTCTCTGGGGACTGAGCAGGCACTTATTATGCAGCTCAGCAAGCAAAAATCATGGAGCTGAGCAAGCAGGAATCACGCAGCTCAGCAGGCAATAATCATGGAGCTGAGCAAACAGGAATCACGCAGCTCAGCAGGCAATAATCAAGAAGCTGAGCAGGCAGGAATCACGCAGCTCAGCAGGCAATAAATATGGAGCTGAGCAAGCAGGAATCACGCAGCTCAGCAGGCAATAATCAAGAAGCTGAGCAGGCAGGAATCACGCAGCTTAGCAGGCAATAATCATGGAGCTGAGCAGACTGTCATGAAGTGGCTAAGCAGACTCTAATCACGTCACTCAGCCGGCTCCTAACCCGGTCTTGAGCAGGCACTAATCACGCAGCTGAGCAGGGACTAATCACACAGCTGATCAGGCACGAGTCACGCAGCTGAGCAGGGATTAAGCATGCAGCTGAGCAAGCGCTAATCCCTTGATTCAGCAGACCCTGATCACGTGACTGAGCAGGCCCTGATCACGTGGCTGAGCATGCACTGATCACGTGACTGAGCATGCACTGATCACGTGACTGAGAGGCACTGATCACGTGACTGAGAGGCACTGATCACGTGACTGAGCAGGCACTGATCACGTGACGAGAGGCACACTGATCACGTGACTGAGAGCACTGATCACGTGACTGAGAGGGCGCTGATCACGTGACTGAGAGGCGCTGATCACGTGACTGAGAGGCGCTGATCACGTGGCTATCATGCACTGATCACGTGCTTCAGGAGGCAATAATCAAAGAGCTGAGCAGGCACTAATCACTTGGCTAAGAGGGCACTATTCACGGAGAGGAGCAGGAAATCGTCAAGGAGCTGAGCAAACTGTAATGAAGTGGTTAAGCAGACTCTAAACACGTGACGCAGCAGGCTCTACACCCGTGACTGAGCAGACACAATTTGGGCAGCTCAGCAGACACCAATGGTGCAGCTCAGCAGACACAAATGGTGCAGCTCAGCAGACACCAATCATGCAGCTCAGCAGGCAATACTCATGGAGCTGAGCAGGCAGGAATCACACAGCTCAGCAGGCAAAGATCAAGGAGCTGAGCAGGCACGAATCTCGCAGCTCAGCTGGCAAAAATCAAGGAGCTGAGCAGACTGCCATTAAGTGGCTAAGCAGACTCTAAACACGTGACTCAGCAGGCTTGACACCCGTGACTGAGCAGACACGAATCTTGCAGCCCAGCAGACAATACTCCTGGAGCTGAGCAGGCAGGAATCACGCAGCTCAGCAGACAGTAATCAAGGAGCTGAGCAGGCACGAATCACGCAGCTCAGCAGGCAATAATCCTGGAGCTGAGCAAGCAGGAATCACGCAGCTCAGCAGGCAATAATCAAGAAGCAGAGCAGGCAGGAATCAGGCAGCTCAGCAGCCAATAATCAAGAAGCTAGCAGTCAGGAATCGCGCAGCTCAGCAGGCAATAATCATGGAGCTGAGCTGGCAGGAATCACGCAACTCAGCAGGCAATACTCACGGACCTGAGCAGGCAGGAATCACGCAACTTAGCAGGCAATAATAATAATGGAGCTGAAGGCTGTAATGAACTGGATAAGCAGACTCTAATCACGTGATTCAGCCGGCTCCTCTCTGGGGACTGAGCAGGCACTTATTATGCAGCTCAGCAAGCAAAAATCATGGAGCTGAGCAAGCAGGAATCACGCAGCTCAGCTCAGCAGGCAATAATCATGGAGCTGAGCAAACAGGAATCACGCAGCTCAGCATGCAATAATCAAGAAGCTGAGCAGGCAGGAATCACGCAGCTCAGCAGGCAATAAATATGGAGCTGAGCAAGCAGGAATCACGCAGCTCAGCAGGCAATAATCAAGAAGCTGAGCAGGCAGGAATCACGCAGCTTAGCAGGCAATAATCATGGAGCTGAGCAGACTGTCATGAAGTGGCTAAGCAGACTCTAATCACGTCACTCAGCCGGCTCCTAACCCGGTCCTGAGCAGGCACTAATCACGCAGCTGAGCAGGGACTAATCACACAGCTGATCAGGCACGAGTCACGCAGCTGAGCAGGGATTAAGCATGCAGCTGAGCAAGCGCTAATCCCTTGATTCAGCAGACCCTGATCACGTGACTGAGCAGGCCCTGATCACGTGGCTGAGCATGCACTGATCACGTGACTGAGCATGCACTGATCACGTGACTGAGAGGCACTGATCACGTGACTGAGCATGCACTGATCACGTGACTGAGAGGCACTGATCACGTGACTGCAGGCACTGATCACGTGACTGAGAGGCGCTGATCACGTGACTGAGGGGCGCTGATCACGTGACTGAGAGGCGCTGATCACGTGGCTACCATGCACTGATCACGTGAGCAGGAGGCAATAATCAAAGAGCTGAGCAGGCACTAATCACTTGGCTAAGAGGGCACTAATCACGGAGAGGAGCAGGAAATCGTCAAGGAGCTGAGCAAACTGTAATGAAGTGGTTAAGCAGACTCTAAACACGTGACGCAGCAGGCTCTACACCCGTGACTGAGCAGACACAATTTGGGCAGCTCAGCAGACACCAATGGTGCAGCTCAGCAGACACAAATGGTGCAGCTCAGCAGACACCAATCATGCAGCTCAGCAGGCAATACTCATGGAGCTGAGCAGGCAGGAATCACACAGCTCAGCAGGCAAAGATCAAGGAGCTGAGCAGGCACGATCATCGCACTGACTCAGCTCAGCTGGCAAAAATCAAGGAGCTGAGCAGACTGCCATTAAGTGGCTAAGCAGACTCTAAACACGTGACTCAGCAGGCTTGACACCCGTGACTGAGCAGACACGAATCTTGCAGCCCAGCAGACAATAATCACACAGCTGATCTGAGCAGGCAGGAATCACGCAGCTCAGCAGACAGTAATCATGGAGCTGAGCAGGCACGAATCACGCAGCTCAGCAGGCAATAATCCTGGAGCTGAGCAGGCAGGAATCACGCAGCTCAGCAGGCACTGATCAAGAAGCTGAGCAGGCAGGAATCAGGCAGCTGAGCAGGCACTGAATCACGTGAGCAGCAGGCAGGAATCACAGGTGCTCAGCAGGCAATAATCACGGAGCTGAGCAGGCAGGAATCACGCAGCTCAGCAGGCAGGAACACACGTGAGCTGATCAGGCAGGAATCACGTAACTGAGCAGGGGCAGCTCAGCTGAAGGCACTAATCAATGGCTGCAGCTCTAATCACGGAGAGCAGCAGGAAATCGTCAGCTGAGCTGAGCAGACACTGTCATGCAGCTCAGCAGGCAAAAACACATGAGCTGAGCAGGCAGGAATCACGTGACTCAGCAGGCAAAAATCAAGCAGCTGAGCAGGCACTGGTGCAGCTCAGCAGGCAAACAATCATGCAGCTGAGCAGACAGGAATCACGCAGCTCAGCAGGCAATAATCACGGAGCTGAGCAGGCAGGAATCACGCAGCTCAGCAGGCAAAAATCAATGAGCTGAGCAGGCACAAATCACGCAGCTCAGCAGGCAAAATCAGGAGCTGAGCAGACTGCCATCACGTGGCTCAGCAGACACTAATCACGTGACTCAGCAGGCACTGAATCACGCAGCTGTGCAGGCACGAATCTTGGAGCTGAGCAGACAAGAATCACGGGCTGAGCAGGCACTAATCATGCAGCTCAGCAGGCAGTAATCACGCAGCTCAGCAGGCACAATCACGAGCTGAGCAGCAGTGATCACAAGGGGCTGAGCAGCAAGAATCACGCAGCTCAGCAGGCAATCAATGGAGCTGAGCAGGCACTGATCACGCAGCTCAGCAGGCAATAATCAAGAAGCTGAGCAGGCAGGAATCACGCTCAGCAGGCAATAATCACGGAGCTGAGCAGGCAAAATCACGCAACTCAGCAGGCAATACTCACGGACCTGAGCAGGCAGGAATCACGCAGCTCAGCAGGCAATAATCACGGAGCTGAGCAGGCCAGGAATCACGCGGAGCTGAGCAGGCACGAATCCACGAGCTGAAGGCAAAAATGAAGGGATAAGCAGACTCTAATCCCGTGATTCAGCTGGCTCCTCTCTGAGGGACTGAGCAGGCACTAATCACGCAGCTCAGCAAGCAAAAATCATGGAGATGAGCAGGCAGGAATCACGCAGCTCAGCAGGCAATAATCATGGAGCTGAGCAAGCAGGAATCACGGAGCTCAGCAGGCAATAATAAAGAGCTGAGCAGACAGGAATCACGTAGCTCAGCAGGCAAAGATCAGCAGGGCACAATCAATCACGGAGCTGAGCAGACTGTAATCATGAAGCTGGCAGACTGTAATCAAGTGGCTAAGCAGACTCTAATCACGTGACTCAGCCGGCTCTTTATCCGGTCCTGAGCAGGCACTAATCATGCAGCTGAGCAGGGACTAATCACACAGCTGATCAGGCACGAGTCATGCAGCTGAACAGGGATTAATCATGCAGCTGAGCAAGCGCTAATCCCTTGATTCAGCAGGCCCTGATCACGTGACTGAGCAGGCCCTGATCACGTCGTTGAGCATGCACTGATCACGTGACTGAGCAGGCACTGATCACGTGACTGAGAGACACTGATCACGTGACTCAGCAGGCACTGATCAGGTGACTATCATGCCTGAGCACGTTACTTATTGCACTGATCACGTGACTGAGAGGCGCTGATCACGTGACTGATCATGCACTGATCACGTGCCTCAGGAGCAATAATCAAAGAGCTGAGCAGGCACTAATCACACGTGGCTAAGAGGGCACTAATCACGGAGAGGAGCAGGCAATCGTCAAAGAGCTGAGCAGACTGTAATCACTTGGCTAAGAGGACACTAAACACGTGAGGAGCAGTCATCGCACCCGTGAGCTGAGCAGACACCAATGGTGCAGCTCAGCAGACACCAATGGTGCAGCTCAGCAGGCAACACCAATGGTGCAGCTCAGCAGGCAACTCATGGAGCTGAGCAGGCAGGAATCACACAGCTCAGCAGGCAAAAATCAAGGAGCTGAGCAGACAACGAATCTCGCAGCTCAGCAGGCACACAAATCCTGGAGCTGAGCAGGCAGGAATCACGCAGCTCAGCAGACAGTAATCAAGGAGCTGAGCAGGCACGAATCACGCAGCTCAGCAGGCAATAATCATGGAGCTGAGCAAGCAGGAATCACGCAGCTCAGCAGACAGTAATCAAGGAGCTGAGCAGGCACGAATCTCGCAGCTCAGCTGGCAAATTTCAAGGAGCTGAGCAGACTGCCATGAAGTGGCTAAGCAGACTCTAAACACCTGACTCAGCAGGCTGGACACCCATGACTGAGCAGACACGAAACTTGCAGCCCAGCAGACAATACTCCTGCAGCTGAGCAGGCAGGAATAACGCAGCTCAGGAGACAGAAATCAAGGAGCTCAACAGGCACGAATCACGCAGCTCAGCAGGCAATAATCATGGAGCTGAGCAAGCAAGAATCACGCAGCTCAGCAGGCAATAATAATGGAGCTCAGCAAGCAGGAATCACGCAGCTCAGCAGGCAATAATCAAGAAGGTAGCAGGCAGGAATCGCGCAGCTCAGCAGGCAATAATCGTGGAGCTGAGCAGGCAAGAATCACGCAACGTAGCAGGCAATATTTATGAAGCTGAAGGCTGTAATGAAGTGGATAAGCAGACTCTAATCACGTGACTCAGACGGCACCTCTCTCCGGACTGAGCAGGCACTAATTACGCAGCTCAGAGCAATAATCATGGAGCTGAGCAAGCAGGAATCACGCAGCTCAGCATGCAATAATCAAGAAGCTGAGCAGGCAAGAATCACGCAGCTCAGCAGGCAATAACTATGGAGCTGAGCAAGCAGGTATCACGCAGCTCAGCAGGCAAAAATCTTGGAGCTGAGCAAGCAGGAATCACGCAGCTCAGCAGTCAATAATCATGGAGCTGAGCAAGCAGGAATCACGCAGCTCAGCAGGCAATAACTATGGAGCTGAGCAAGCAGGTATCACGCAGCTCAGCAGGCAAAAATCATGGAGCTGAGCAAGCAGGAATCACGCAGCTCAGCAGGCAATAATCATGGAGCTGAGCAAGCAGGAATCACGCAGCTCAGCAGGCAATTTTTAAGAAGCTGAGCAGGCAGGAATCACACAGCTTAGCAGGCAATAATCATGGAGCTGAGCAGACTGTAATGAAGTGGCTAAGCAGACTCTAAACACGTGACTCAGTAGGCTCTACACCCGTGACTGAGCAGATACCAATGGTGCAGCTCAGCAGACACCAATGGTGCAGCTCAGCAGACACCAAAGGTGCAGCTCAGCAGACACCAATCATGCAGCTCAGCAGGCAATACTCCTGTAGCTGAGCAGGCAGGAATCACGCAGCTCAGCAGACAGTAATCAAGGAGCTGAGCAGGCACGAATCACGCAGCTCAGCAGGCAATAATCATGGAGCTGAGCAAGCAAGAATCACGCAGCTCAGCAGGCAATAATAATGGAGCTCAGCAAGCAGGAATCACGCAGCTCAGCAGGCAATAATCAAGAAGCTAGCAGGCAGGAATCGCGCAGCTCAGCAGGCAATAATCATGGAGCTGAGCAGGCAAGAATCACGCAACTCAGCAGGCAATACTCACGGACCTGAGCAGGCAGGAATCACGCAACTCAGCAGGCAATACTCACGGACCTGAGCAGGCCAGGAATCATGCAACGTAGCAGGCAATATTTATGAAGCTGAAGGCTGTAATGAAGTGGATAAGCAGACTCTAATCACGTGACTCAGACGGCACCTCTCTCCGGACTGAGCAGGCACTACCACGCAGCTCAGAGCAATAATCATGGAGCTGAGCAAGCAGGAATCACGCAGCTCAGCAGGCAATAGTCAAGAAGCTGAGCAGGCAGGAATCACCCAGCTCAGCAGGCAATAAACATGGAGCTGAGCAAGCAGGAATCACGCAACTCAGCTGGCAATTATCAAGCAGATGAGCAGGTAGGAATCACGCAGCTCAGCTGGCAGTTATCAAGCAGATGAGCAGGCAGGAATCATGCAGATCAGCTGGCAATAATCAAGCAGATGAGCAGCCAGGAATCACGCAGCTCAGCTGGCAATTATCAAACACATGAGCAATCAGGAATCACACAGCTCAGCTGGCAATTATCAAGCACATGAGAAGGCAGGAATCACTCAGTTCAGCTGGCAATTGTCAAGCAGCTGAGCAGACAGCAATCATGCAGCTCAGTAGGCCCTGAACTCATGACTGAGCACGCACTGTTCACGTGGCTGACCATACACTGATCACGTGGCTGACCATACACTGGTCACGTGACTGATCATTCACTGATCACATGGCTATCATTCACTGATCACTTGACTGTGCAGGCACTGATCAAGTGGATGATCATACACTGATCACCTGACTGATCATGCACTGATCACGTGGCTATCATGCACTAATCACGTGGCTAATCATGCACTGATCACGTGACTGATCATGCACTGAACACGTGACTGATCATGCACTGATCAGGTGGCTCTCTTGCACAGATCACGTGGCTATAATGCACTGATTACGTGGCTGATCATACACTGATCACCTGAATGATCATGCCTTGATCACGTGGCTGATCATGAACTGATCGGGTGATTGAGCATGCAGTGAGCACGTGACTGAATGAGACTGATCATGTGACTGATCATGAGCTGGTCACGTGGCTATCATGCACTGATGATGTACCTCAGGAGGCAATAATCAAAGAGATGAACAGGCAGGAATTACGTATTCAGCAGGCAATAATCATGGAGCTCAGGTGTGACGAATCCTGCTGCTCAAGTGGCAATTATCAAGCAGCTGAGCAGGCAGGAATCATGCGGCTCAGCTGGCAATCATCAAACAGATGAGAAGGCAGGAATCACGCAGCTCAGCTGGCAATCATCAAACAGATGAGCAGGCAGGAATCACGCTGCTCAGCTGGCAATTGTCAACCAGATGAGCAGGCAAGAATCATGTGCAGCCCATCAGGCAATGATCAAGCAGATGAGCACGAAGGAATCACGCAGCTCAGCTGGCAATTATCAAGCAGATGAACAGGCAGGAATCACGTAGCTGAGCTGGCAATAAGCAAGCAGATGAGCAGTTAGGAATCACGCAGCTCAGCCGGCAATTATCAAGCATATGATCAGGCAGGAATCACGCAGCTCAGCTGGCAATTATCAAGCATATGATCAGGCAGGAATCACTCAGTTCAGCTGGGAATTGTCAAGCAGCTGAGCAGACAGCAATCACGCAGCTCAGTAGGCCCTGATCTCGCGACTGAGCACACACTGTTCACGTGGCTGACCATACACTGATCACGTGACTGATCATTCACTGACCACATGTCTATGATGCACTGATCACTTGACTGTGCAGGCACTGATCAGGTGGATGTTTGAAAACTGATCATGTGACTGATCATGCACTGATCACATGGCTATCATACCCTGGCCCGTGGCTAATCATGCACTGATCAGGTGACTGAGCATGCAGTGATCACGTGACTGAATGGCAGTGATCATGTGACTGATCATGGGATGATCACGTGGCTATCATGCACTGATGATGTGCCTCAGGAGGCAATAATCAAAGAGCTGAGCAGGCACGAATCATGCAATAAGCAGGCAATAATCATGGAGCTCAGCTGTGGCGAATCATGCTGCTCAGCAGGCAATAATGAAGCAGATGAGCAGGCAGGAATCACGCAGCTCAGCTGGCAATTGTCACGGATGAGCAGGAAGGAATCACACAGCTCACCTGGCAATTGTCAATCAGATGAGCAGGGAGGAATCACGCAGCTCAGCTGGTAAGTATGAAGCAGATGAGCAGGCAGGAAATACCCAGCTCACATTGCAATTGTCAAACAGATGAGCAGGCAGAAATCAAGCAGCTCACCTGGCAATTGTCAAGCAGAAGAGCAGGCAGGAATCACGCAGCTCAGGAGGCCCTGACCACGTGACTGTGCAGGCACTGATCTCATGGCTATCATTGCCTGATTACATGACTGCGTATGCACTGATCACGTGGATGAACATACACTGCTCACGTGACTGATCATGCACTGATCACCTGGCAATCATGCACTGATCACGTAACTGATCATGCACTGATCATCTGGCAATCATGCACTGATCACCTGGCTATCATGCACTGATCACCTGGCTATCATGCACTGATCACGTGACTGATCATGCACTGATCATCTGGCTATCCTGCACTGATTACGTGGTTATCGTGCACTGATCACATAGCTGATCATGCACTGACCATGTGACTGATCATGCAGTGATTGCGTAGCTATCGTGCACTGAAAACGTGACTGCGCATGCACTGATCACGTGAGTGATCATGCACTGATCACGTGGCTATCATGCACTGATCACGAGGCTGATCATACGTTGATCACGTGACTGATCATGCACTGATCATGTGGCTGATCAGGCAGAGATAACGTGGATGATCATGCACTGATCACGTGACTGTGCATGCACTGATCACGTGGATGATCATACACTGATGACGTGACTGCGCATGTACTGATCATGTAAATGATCATTCACTTATAACGTGGCTATCATGCTCTGATCACATGGCTGATCATGCACTGATCGCATAGCTATCATGCACTGATAACGTGACTGTGCATGCAATGATCCCTTGGATGATCATACACTGAACACGTGACTGATCATGCACTGGTCATGTGACTGCTCATGCACTGATCACGTGACAGATCATGCGCTGATCACGTGGCTAACATGCACTGATCATGTGACTGTATGCACAGATCACGTGGCTACCATGCATTGATCACGTGACAGATCATGCACTGATCATGTAACTGTATGCACTGATCACATGGCTATCATGCACTGATCACGTGGCTGATCATGCACAGATCATGTGACTGATCATGCACTCACAACGTAGCTATCAAGCACTGATCACGTGGCTGACCATACACTGATCACAGGACTGATCATGCACTGATCACATGGCTATCATTCACTGATCACGTGGCTGATCGTGGACTGATCGAGTGACTGATCATGCACAGATCACGTCTGTATCATGCATTGATCACATGACTACGCATGCACTGATCACGTGGCTGATCATACACTGATCACGTGACAGATCATGCACAGATCACGTGAATGATCATGCACTGATAAGTTGGCTATCATGCACTGATCATCTGGCTATCATGCACTGATCATGTGGCTGATCATACACTGATCATGTGACTGCACATGCACTGATCACGTGGCTGATCATACACTGATCACATTGCTGATCATGTACTGATCACGTGGCTGCTCATACACTGATCACGTGGCGATCATGCACTAATCACATTGCTCATCATGAACTTATCACGTGAGTGAGCATGCAGTGATCACATATCTGAATGGCACTGATCATGTGCTGATCACGTGGCTATCAGGCACTGAATATGTGCCTCAGGAGGCAATAACCAAAGAGCTGAGCATGCACGAATCATGCAATCAGCAGGCAATAATCATGGACTTCAGCTGTGACCAATCATGTGGCTCAGCTGGCACAATCAAGCAGCTGACAAGGCAGGAACAAACGGCTCAGCTGGCAATTTTCAAGCAGATGACCAGGCAGGAATCACGCAGCTCAGCTGGCAATAGTCAAGCAGATGAGCAGACAGGTATCTCACAGCTCAGCTGCAATTATCAAGCAGATGAGCTGGTGGAATCACGCAGCTCAGCTGTGAATTATCAAGCAGATGAGCAGGCAGGAATCATGCAGCTTCAAGTGATCAGTGAATGAAAGCCATGTAATCAGTGCATGATCAGTCACGTGACGAGTGTATGATCAGCCACGAGAACAGTGCGTGCTTAGTCACGTTATCAGGGCCTACTCAGCTGGGTGATTCCTGTCTGCTCAGCTGCTGACAATTGCCAGCTGAGGCGTGTGATTCCTGTCTGCTCATCTGCTTGTAATTGCCAGCTGAGGCGTGTGATTCCTGTCTGCTCATCTGCTTGATAATTGCCAGCTGAAATGAGTGATTCCTGCCTGCTCATCTGCTTGATAATTGCCAGCTGAAATGAGTGATTCCTGCCTGCTCATCTGCTTGATAATTGCCAGCTGAAATGAGTGATTCCTGCCTGCTCATCTGCTTGATAATTGCCAGCTGAGCTGTGTGATTCCTGCTGGCTCATCTGCTTGATAATTGCCAGCTAGGTGCGTGATTCCTGGCTGTTCATCTGCTTGATTATTTCTAGGTGAGCTGCGTGATTCCTGCCTGCTCAGCTGCTTGATTATTCCCAGTTGCCCAGCATGATTCATCACAGCTGATGTCCATGATTATTGCCTGCTGATTGCGTGATTCATCCCTGCTCAGCTCTTTGATTATTGCCTCCTGAGGCACATCATCAATGCATGATAGCCACGATAAGAATCAGCACATGATCAGTGACTTGAGTCAAATGACCATTCAGACATGTGATCACTGAATGCACAGACACGTGATCAAGTTCATGATCAGCAACGTGATTAGTGCATGATCAGCCACGTGATCAGTGCATGATCAGTCACGTGATCAGTGCATGCAAGTCAATCACTTGATCAGTGCATGATCAGCCAGTGCATTTTCAGTTATCAGTGATGACAAGTCACGTGATGAATGCATGCGCAGTCAGGTTATTAGTGCATGATAGCTACGAGATCAGTGCATGATCAGTCACGTGGTTAGTGCATGATCAGCCACGTGATCAGTGCATGATAGCCACTTTATAAGTGCATGATCATTTACATGATCAGTGCATGTGCAGTCACGTGATCAGTGTATGATCATCCACGTGATCAGTGCATGATAGCCACGTGATCAGTGCATGATCAGTCACGTGATCCGTGCATGATCAGCCACATGATTAACTGTGCCTGAACAGCCATGATCAGCGATCAGTGCATGTCAGTCACGTGATCAGTGTATGATCATCCATGTGATCAGTGCATGATAGCCACGTGATCAGTGCATGATCAGTCACGTGATCAGTGCATGATCAGCCACGTGATCAGTGCATGATCAGTCACGTGATCAGTGCGTGATCAGGTGATCAGTTCAAACGTATGATCAGTGCATGATCAGCACGTGATCAGTGCGTGATAAGATGATCAGTGCATGATCAGAAACGTGATTAGTGCATGATCGCCATGATGTGATCAGTGCATGATCAGTCACGTGATCAGTGCATGATAGCCACGTGATCAGTGCATGATCAATCACGTGATCCGTGCATGCGATCAGTCACGTGATCAGTGCATGATGATCAGCCACGGGATCAGTGCATGATGAGCCACGTGATCAGTGCATGATCAGCCACATGATCAGTGCATGATCAGTCACGTGATCAATGCATGAGCAGTCAGGTTGATCAGTGCATGATAGCTACGTGATCAGTGCATGATCAGTCACGTGATCAGTGCATGATCAGCCACGTGATCAGTGCATGATAGCCACGTGATCAGTGCATGATCATGATCAGTGCATGATCAGTCACGTGATCAGTGCATGATCAGCCACGTGATCAGTGCATGATCAGTCACGTGATCAGTGCATGATAGCCACGTGATCAGTGCATGATCACGTTATCAGTGCATGATCAGCATCAGTGCATGATGAGACACGTGATCAGTGCATGATCAGCCACGTGATCAGTGCATGATGAGTCACGTGATCAGTGCATGATCAGTCCGTTGATCAGTGCATGATAGCCACGTGATCAGTGCCAGTCACGATCAGCCACGTGATCAGTGCATGATGAGCCATCAGCCATGTTATCAGTGCATGATCAGCCACGTGATCAGTGCATTATAGCCACGTGATCAGTGCATGATCAGCCACGTGATCAGTGCATGATCAGCCACGTGATCAGTGCATGATCAGTTACGTGATCAGTGCATGACCAGCCACGTGATCAGTGCAGAATAGCCACATGATCAGTGCATGGTCAGTGACGTGGTCAGTGCATGATCAGCCACTTTATCAGTGCATGATCAGCCACATGATAAGTGCATGATCAGTCACGTGATCAGTGTATGATCATCCACGTGATAAGTGCATGCATGCACAGTCAAGTGATCAGTCAATGATAGCCATGTGATAAGTGCATGTTCTGTCACGTGATCAGTGTGATCAGCCAGGTGAACTGTGCGTGCTGAGTCACGGGTAGAGGGCCTACTGAGCTGCGTGCATTCCTGTCTGCTTAGCTGCTTGACAATTGCCAGCTGTGCTTCGTGATTCCTGGCTGCTCATCTACTGGATTATTGCCAGCTGAGCTGCTTGATGCCTGCCTGCTCATCTGCTTGATAATTGCCAGCTGAGCTGCGTGATTCCTGGCTGCTCATCTGCTTGATTATTGCCAGCGAGCTGCGTGATTCCTGCATGCTCATCTGCTTGATAATTGCCAGCTGAGCTGCGTGATTCCTGCCTGCTCATCTGCTGGACACAATGTGAGCTGATTCCGCTCATCTGATGATTCCTGCCTTCTCAGCTGCTTGATTATTGCCAGCTGAGCAGCATGATTCATCACAGCTGATGTCCATGATTATTGCCTACTGATTGCGTGATTCATGCCTGCTCAGGCTCTTTGATTATTGCCTCCTGAGGCACATCATCAATGTATGATAGCCACGTGATAAGTGCATGATCAGTCACATGATCAGCAAAATTCAGACACGTGATCACTGCATGCTCAGTCATGTGATCAGTTCATGATCAACCACGTGATTAGTGCATGATCAGTGAAATGATCAGTGCATGATCAGCCACGTGATCTGTGCATGATCAGTCACGTGATCAGTTTATGATTATCCACGTGATTAGTGCATGCACAGTCAAGTGATCAGTGCATGATAACCACGTGATCTGTGCATGAACAGTCACGTGATCAGTGCATGATCAGCCACATTATCAGTGTATGACAAGTCACGTGATGAATGCATGCGCAGTCATGTTATTAGTGCATGATAGCTACGCGATCAGTGCATGATCAGTCACGTGGTTAGTGCATGATCAGCCACGTGATCAGTGCATGATAGCCACTTTATAAGTGCATGATCATTTACATGGATCAGTGCATGTGCAGTCACGTGATCAGTGTATGATCATCCACGTGATCAGTGCATGATAGCCACGTGATCAGTGCATGATCAGTCACGTGATCCGTGCATGATCAGCCATGTTAACTGTGCCTGAACAGCCACATGATCAGTGCATGTCATTCACGTGATCAGTGCATGCACAGTCAGGTTATCAGTGCATGATAGCTACTCGATCAGTGCATGATGAGTCACGTGATCAGTGTATGATCAGCCACGTGATCAGTGCATGATGAGTCACGTGATCAGTGTATGATCAGCCACGTGATCAGTGCATGATGAGCCACGTGATCAGTCACATGATCACTGCCTGATCAGTCAGTGATGATCAGTGCGTGATCAGTGCATGATCAGCCACATTATCAGTGTGTGACAAGTCACGTGATGAATGCATGATCAGTCAGGTTATTAGTGCATGATAGCTACGCGATCAATGCATGATCAGTCACGTGGTTAGTGCATGATCAGCCACGTGATCAGTGCATGATAGCCACGTGATATGTGCATGATCATTTACATGATCAGTGCATGATCATCAGTGCATGATCGTGATCAGTGTGCATGATCATCCACGTGATCAGTGCATGATCAGCCGCGTGATCAGTGCATGATCAGCCACGTGATCCGTGCATGATCAGCCATGATAACTGTGCCTGAACAGCCACGTGATCAGTGCATGTCATTCACGTGATCAGTGCATGCACAGTCATGTTATCAGTGCATGATAGCTACTGATCAGTGCATGATGAGTCACGTGATCAGTGCATGAGGCAGTCACGTTATCATTGCATGATAAGCCGGGATCAGTGCATGATCAGCCACGGGATCAGATCAGCATGATAGCCATGTTATAAGTGCATGATCAGCCTGCGTGATCAGTGCATGATAAGCCACGTGATCAGTGCATGATGAGCCACATGATCAGTGCATGATCAGTTACGTGAACAGTGTGATCAGTCATCAGCCACGTGATCAGTGCATGATAACCACATGATCAGTGCATGGTCAGTGACGTGGTCAGTGCATGATCAGTCACGTGATCAGTGCATGAGCTAGCTACATGATCAGTGCATGATCATCAGTCACGTGATCAGTGCATGATCAGCCACGTGATCAGTGCATGATCAGCCACGTGACCAGTGCATGATCAGCCAGATGATCTGTGCATGATCAGCCATGTGATCAGTGCATGATAGTCACGTGATCAGTGCATGATCAGTTACCTGATCAGTGCATGCGCAGTCACGTGATCAGTGCATGATAGCCAAATGATCAGTGCATGATCAGTCACGTGATCAGTGCATGATAGCCACGTGATCAGTGCATGATTAGTCACGTGATCAATGCATGCGCAGTCAGGTTATTAGTGAATGATAGCTACGAGATCAGTGCATGATCAGTCACGTGGTTAGTGCATGATCATCCACGTGATCAGTGCATGATAGCCCCTTTATAAGTGCATGATCTTTTACATGATCAGTGCCTGCCCAGTCACGTGATCAGTGTATGATCATCCACGTGATCAGTGCATGATAGCCACGTGATCAGCACATGATCAGTGAGTTGATCAGGGCCATTCAGACATGTGATCACTGCATGCTGAGTCACGTGATAAGTTCATGATCAGCAACGTGATTAGTGCATGATCGGTCACGTGATCAGTGCATGATCAGCCAGGTGATCAGTGCATGATAGCTACGTCATCAGTGCATGATCAGTCAGATGATCTGTGTATGATCAGCCATGTGATCAGTGCATCAGTGCATGATCAGCCACGTGATCAGTGCATGATCAGTCACATGATCAGTGCATGATAGCCACGTGCATCAGTGTGCATGACCAATCACATGATCAGTGCATGCCCGTCACGTTATCATCAGGCATGATAGCACGCAGTGCATGATCAGTCACGTGATCAGTGCATGATCAGTCACGTGATCAGTGCATGATCAGTCACGTGATCAGTGCATGATGAGTCACGTGATCAGTGCATGATCAGTCACGTTATGATCAGTGCATGATAGCCACGATCAGTGCATGATCAGCCACGTGATCAGAGCATGATCAGCCATGTTATCAGTGCATGATCAGCCACGTGATCAGTGCATGATCAGCTACGTGATCAGTGCATGATCATCACGCAGTGCATGTGATCAGTGCATGATGTGATCAGTGCATGATCAGCCATGATCAGTGCATGATCAGTGCATGATCAGTTCATGATCAGTCACGTGATCAGTGTGCATGATCAGCCACGTGATCAGTGCATGATCAGCCAGTGATCAGTGCATGATCAGCCACGTGATCAGTGCATGATCAGTCACGTGATCAGTGCATGATCAGCCACGTGATCAGTGCATGATCAGCCATCAGTGCATGTGATCAGTGCATGATCAGTGCGTGATCAGTGCATGATCAGTGCATGATGCCATGATCAGTGCATGATCAGCCACGTGATCAGTGCATGATCAGCCACGTGATCAGTGCATGATCAGCCATGTGATCAGTGCATGATCAGCCACGTGATCAGTGCATGATCAGTTACATGATCAGTGCATTATCAGCGTCACGTGATCAGTGCCTGATCAGCCACGTGATCAGTTCATGATTAGTCACGATCAGTCACGATCAATGCATGCGCAGTCAGGTTATTAGTGAATGATAGCCACGAGATCAGTGCATGATCAGTCACGTGGTTAGTGCATGATCATCACGTGATCAGGCATGATAGCCCCTTTATAAGTGCATGATCTTTTAGATGATCAGTGCCTGTCCAGTCACGTGATCAGTGTATGATCATCCACGTGATCAGTGCATGATAGCCACGTGATCAGCACATGATCAGTGACAGTGATCAGGGCCATTCAGACAGGTGATCACTGCATGCTGAGTCACGTGATAAGTTCATGATCAGCAACGTGATTAGTGCATGATCAGTCACGTGATCAGTGCATGATCAGCCACGTGATCAGTGCATGATAGCTGATAGTGATCAGTGCATGATCAGTCAGATGATCTGTGTATGATCAGCCATGTGATCAGTGCATGATCGCCACGTGATCAGTGCATGATCAGTCACGTGATCAGTGCATGATAGCCACGTGATCAGTGCATGACCAATCACATGATCAGTGCATGCCCGGTCACGTTATCAGGGCATGATAGCTACCGATCAGTGCATGATGAGTCACGTGATCAGTGTATGATCAGCCACGGGATCAGTGCATGATGAGTCACGTGATCAGTGCATACGCAGTCCGTTATCAGTGCATGATAGCTCACGTGATCAGTGCTTGATCAGCCACGTGATCAGAGCATGATAGCCATGTTATAAGTGCATGATCAGCCACGTGATCAGTGCATTATAGCTACGTGATCAGTGCATGATAAGCCACGTGATCAGTGCATGAGAGCCACATGATCAGTGCATGATCAGTTACGTGAGCAGTGTATGACCAGCCACGTGATCAGTGCAGAATAGCCACATGATCAGTGCATGGTCAGTGACGTGGTCAGTGCATGATCAGCCACTTTATCAGTGCATGATCAGCCACATGATAAGTGCATGATCAGTCACGTGATCAGTGTATGATCATCCACGTGATAAGTGCATGCACAGTCAAGTGATCAGTCAATGATAGCCATGTGATAAGTGCATGTTCTGTCACGTGATCAGTGTATGATCAGCCAGGTGAACTGTGCGTGCTGAGTCACGGGTAGAGGGCCTACTGAGCTGCGTCATTCCTGTCTGCTTAGCTGCTTGACAATTGCCAGCTGTGCTTCCTGATTCCTGGCTGCTCATCTACTGGATTATTGCCAGCTGAGCTGCTTGATGCCTGCCTGCTCATCTGCTTGATAATTGCCAGCTGAGCTGCGTGATTCCTGGCTGCTCATCTGCTTGATTATTGCCAGCGAGCTGCGTGATTCCTGCATGCTCATCTGCTTGATAATTGCCAGCTGAGCTGCGTGATTCCTGCCTGCTCATCTGCTGGACAATTGTGAGCTGAGCCGTGTGATTCCTGCCTTCTCAGCTGCTTGATTATTGCCAGCTGAGCAGCATGATTCATCACAGCTGATGTCCATGATTATTGCCTACTGATTGCGTGATTCATGCCTGCTCAGCTCTTTGATTATTGCCTCCTGAGGCACATCATCAATGTATGATAGCCACGTGATAAGTGCATGATCAGTCACATGATCAGCAAAATTCAGACACGTGATCACTGCATGCTCAGTCATGTGACCAGTTCATGATCAACCACGTGATTAGTGCATGCACAGTGAAATGATCAGTGCATGATAGCCACGTGATCTGTGCATGATCAGACACGTGATCAGTTTATGATTATCCACGTGATTAGTGCATGCACAGTCAAGTGATCAGTGCATGATAACCACGTGATCTGTGCATGAACAGTCAGGTGTTCAGTGCATGATCAGCCACATTATCAGTGTATGACAAGTCACGTGAGGAATGATTTCGCAGTAATGTTATTATTGCATGATAGCTACGCGATCAGTGCATGATCAGTCACGTGGTTAGTGCATGATCAGCCACGTGATCAGTGCATGATAGCCACTTTATAAGTGCATGATCATTTACATGCTCAGTGCATGTGCAGTCACATGATCAGTGTATGATCATCCACGTGATCAGTGCATGATAGCCACGTGATCAGTGCATGATCAGTCACGTGATCCGTGCATGATCAGCCATGTTAACTGTGCCTGAACAGCCACATGATCAGTGCATGTCATTCACGTGATCAGTGCATGCACAGTCAGGTTATCAGTGCATGATAGCTACGTGATCAGTGCATGATGAGTCACGTGATCAGTGTATGATCAGCCACGTGATCAGTGCATGATGAGTCACGTGATCAGTGTATGATCAGCCACGTGATCAGTGCATGAGAGCCACGTGATCAGTCACATGATCACTGCCTGAGCAGTCACATGATCAGTGCATGATCAGCCACATTATCAGTGTGTGACAAGTCACGTGATGAATGCATTCGCAGTCAGGTTATTAGTGCATGATAGCTACGCGATCAATGCATGATCAGTCACGTGGTTAGTGCATGATCAGCCACGTGATCAGTGCATGATAGCCACTTTATATGTGCATGATCATTTACATGATCAGTGCATGTGCAGTCACGTGATCAGTGTATGATCATCCACGTGATCAGTGCATGATAGGCACGTGATCAGTGCATGATCAGCCACGTGATCCGTGCATGATCAGCCATGATAACTGTGCCTGAACAGCCACATGATCAGTGCATGTCATTCACGTGATCAGTGCATGCACAGTCATGTTATCAGTGCATGATAGCTACTCGATCAGTGCATGATGAGTCACGTGATCAGTGCATAGGCAGTCACGTTATCATTGCATGATAGCTTCGGGATCAGTGCATGATCAGCCACGGGATCAGAGCATGATAGCCATGTTATAAGTGCATGATCAGCCTCGTGATCAGTGCATGATAAGCCACGTGATCAGTGCATGAGAGCCACATGATCAGTGCATGATCAGTTACGTGAACAGTGTATGATCAGCCACGTGATCAGTGCATAATAACCACATGATCAGTGCATGGTCAGTGACGTGGTCAGTGCATGGGGAGTCACGTGATCAGTGCATGATAGCTACATGATCAGTGCATGATCAGTCACATGATCAGTGCATGATCGAACACGTGATCAGTGCATGATAGCCACGTGACCAGTGCATGATCAGCCAGATGATCTGTGCATGATCAGCCATGTGATCAGTGCATGTTAGTCACGTGATCAGTGCATACAGTTACCTGATCAGTGCATGCGCAGTCACGTGGTCAGTGCATGATAGCCAAATGATCAGTGCATGATCAGTCACGTGGTCAGTGCATGATAGCCACGTGATCAGTGCATAATTAGTCACGTGATCAATGCATGCGCAGTCAGGTTATTAGTGAATGATAGCTACGAGATCAGTGCATGATCAGTCACGTGGTTAGTGCATGATCATCCACGTGATCAGTGCATGATAGCCCCTTTATAAGTGCATGATCTTTTACATGATCAGTGCCTGCCCAGTCACGTGATCAGTGTATGATCATCCACGTGATCAGTGCATGATAGCCACGTGATCAGCACATGATCAGTGAGTTGATCAGGGCCATTCAGACATGTGATCACTGCATGCTGAGTCACGTGATAAGTTCATGATCAGCAACGTGATTAGTGCATGATCAGTCACGTCATCAGTGTCATGATGAGCCAGGTGATCAGTGCATCAGTGATCAGCCAGCTACGTGATCAGTCATGTGCATGATCAGTCAGATGATCTGTGTGCATGATCAGCCATGTGATCAGTGCATGATCAGCCACGTGATCAGTGCATGATCAGTCACATGATCAGTGCATGATAGCCACGTGATCAGTGCATGATCAATCACGTGATCAGTGCATGCCCGCCACGCGTTATCAGGGCATGATCAGCTGCGTGATCAGTGCATGATGAGTCACGTGATCAGTGTGTGATCAGCCATCAGCCACGTGATCAGTGCAGCAGATGATCAGTCACGTGATCATGATCAGCCACGTGATCAGTGCATGATCAGTCACGTGATCAGTGCATGATCAGTCACGTGATCAGTGCATGATCAGCCACGTGATCAGTGCATGATCAGCCACGTGATCAGATCATGATAGCCATGTTATCAGTGCATGATCAGCCACGTGATCAGTGCATGATAGCTACGTGATCAGTGATCAGTGATGATCAGCCACGTGATCAGTGCATGATCAGCCACGTGATCAGTGCATGATCAGTGATCACGTGATCAGTGTGCATCATCAGCCACACGTGATCAGTGCATGATCAGCCACATGATCAGTGCATGGATCAGCCACGTGATCAGTGGTCATCAGTGCATGATCAGTGTGCATGATCAGTCACGTGATCAGTGCATGATCAGCCACGTGATCAGTGCATGATCAGCCACGTGACCAGTGCATGATCAGCCAGATGATCTGTGCATGATCAGCCATGTGATCAGTGCATGATAGCCACGTGATCAGTGCATACAGTTACAAGATCAGTGCATTACGCAGTCACGTGATCAGTGCCTGATAGCCACGTGATCAGTTCATAATTAGTCACATGATCAATGCATGCGCAGTCAGGTTATTAGTGAATGATAGCAACGAGATCAGTGCATGATCAGTCACGTGGTTAGTGCATGATCATCTACGTGACCAGGGCATGATAGCCCCTTTATAAGTGCATGATCTTTTAGATGATCAGTGCCTGTCCAGTCACGTGATCAGTGTATGATCATCCACGTAATCAGTGCATGATAGCCACGTGATCAGCACATGATCAGTGACTTGATCAGGGCCATTCAGACAGGTGATCACTGCATGCTGAGTCACGTGATAAGTTCATGATCAGCAACGTGATTAGTGCATGATCAGTCACGTGATCAGTGCATGATCAGCCACGTGATCAGTGCATGATAGCTACGTGATCAGTGCATGATCAGTCAGATGATCTGTGTATGATCAGCCATGTGATCAGTGCATGATCGCCACGTGATCAGTGCATGATCAGTCACGTGGTAAGTGCATGATAGCCACGTGATCAGTGCATGACCAATCACATGATCAGTGCATGCCCGGTCACGTTATCAGGGCATGATAGCTTCTCGATCAGTGCATGATGAGTCACGTGATCAGTGTATGATCAGCCACGGGATCAGTGCATGATGAGTCACGTGATCAGTGCATACGCAGTCCCGTTATCAGTGCATGATAGCTTCGGGATCAGTGCTTGATCAGCCACGTGATCAGAGCATGATAGCCATGTTATAAGTGCATGATCAGCCACGTGATCAGTGCATTATAGCTACGTGATCAGTGCATGATAAGCCACGTGATCAGTGCATGAGAGCCACATGATCAGTGCATGATCAGTTACGTGAGCAGTGTATGACCAGCCACGTGATCAGTGCAGAATAGCCACATGATCAGTGCATGGTCAGTGACGTGGTCAGTGCATGATCAGCCACTTTATCAGTGCATGATCAGCCACATGATAAGTGCATGATCAGTCACGTGATCAGTGTATGATCATCCACGTGATAAGTGCATGCACAGTCAAGTGATCAGTCAATGATAGCCATGTGATAAGTGCATGTTCTGTCACGTGATCAGTGTATGATCAGCCAGGTGAACTGTGCGTGCTGAGTCACGGGTAGAGGGCCTACTGAGCTGCGCGTCATTCCTGTCTGCTTAGCTGCTTGACAATTGCCAGCTGTGCTTCCTGATTCCTGGCTGCTCGTCTACTGGATTATTGCCAGCTGAGCTGCTTGATGCCTGCCTGCTCATCTGCTTGATAATTGCCAGCTGAGCTGCGTGATTCCTGGCTGCTCATCTGCTTGATTATTGCCAGCGAGCTGCGTGATTCCTGCATGCTCATCTGCCATCTGAGCTGATGATTGCCAGCTCAGCTGCGTGATTCCTGCCTGCTCATCTGCTGGACAATGCTTGAGCTGCTGAGCCGTGTGATTCCTGCCTTCTCAGCTGCTTGATTATTGCCAGCTGAGCAGCATGATTCATCACACAGCTGATGTCCATGATTATTGCCTACTGATTGCGTGATTCATGCCTGCTCAGCTCTTTGATTATTGCCTCCTGAGGCACATCATCAATGTATGATAGCCACGTGATAAGTGCATGATCAGTCACATGATCAGCAAAATTCAGACACGTGATCACTGCATGCTCAGTCATGTGACCAGTTCATGATCAACCACGTGATTAGTGCATGCACAGTGAAATGATCAGTGCATGATAGCCACGTGATCTGTGCATGATCAGACACGTGATCAGTTTATGATTATCCACGTGATTAGTGCATGCACAGTCAAGTGATCAGTGCATGATAACCACGTGATCTGTGCATGAACAGTCAGGTGTTCAGTGCATGATCAGCCACATTATCAGTGTATGACAAGTCACGTGAGGAAATGATTTCATCAGTAATGTTATTATTGCATGATAGCTACGCGATCAGTGCATGATCAGTCACGTGGTTAGTGCATGATCAGCCACGTGATCAGTGCATGATAGCCACTTTATAAGTGCATGATCATTTACATGCTCAGTGCATGTGCAGTCACATGATCATCAGTGATCAGTGCATGATCATCCACGTGATCAGTGCATGATAGCCACGTGATCAGTGCATGATCAGTCACGTGATCCGTGCATGATCAGCCATGTTAACTGTGCCTGAACAGCCACATGATCAGTGCATGTCATTCACGTGATCAGTGCATGCACAGTCAGGTTATCAGTGCATGATAGCTACGTGATCAGTGCATGATGAGTCACGTGATCAGTGTATGATCAGCCACGTGATCATGTGCATCAGATGAGTCACGTGATCAGTGCATGATCAGCCACGTGATCAGTGCATGATCAGCCACGTCATCAGTCACAGTGCATCACTGCCTGAGCAGTCACGTGATCAGTGCATGATCAGCCACATTATCAGTGTGTGACAAGTCACGTGATGAATGCATGATCAGTCAGGTTATTAGTGCATGATAGCTACGCGATCAATGCATGATCAGTCACGTGGTTAGTGCATGATCAGCCACGTGATCAGTGCATGATAGCCACTTTATATGTGCATGATCATTTACATGATCAGTGCATGATCAGTCACGTGATCAGTGCATGATCATCCACGTGATCAGTGCATGATAGGCACGTGATCAGTGCATGATCAGCCACGTGATCAGTGCATGATCAGCCACGATCAGTGCATGATCAGCCACGTGATCAGATAATCTGTGCAGTGCATGAACAGCCACATGATCAGTGCATGTCATTCACGTGATCAGTGCATGATCAGTCACGTTATCAGTGCATGATACCTACTGATCAGTGCATGATGAGTCAGCGTGATCAGTGCATGATCAGTCACGTTATCATTGCATGATAGCCACGGATCAGTGCATGATCAGCCACGGGATCAGAGCATGATAGCCATGTTATAAGTGCATGATCAGCCTCGTGATCAGTGCATGATAAGCCACGTGATCAGTGCATGATGAGCCACATGATCAGTGCATGATCAGTTACGTGAACAGTGTATGATCAGCCACGTGATCAGTGCATAATAGCCACATGATCAGTGCATGGTCAGTGACGTGGTCAGTGCATGGGGAGTCACGTGATCAGTGCATGATAGCTACATGATCAGTGCATGATCAGTCACATGATCAGTGCATGATCAGCACGTGATCAGTGCATGATCAGCCACGTGACCAGTGCATGATCAGCCAGATGATCTGTGCATGATCAGTCATGATGTGATCAGTGCATGTTGTCACGTGATCAGTGCATGATGCAGTTACCTGATCAGTGCATGATCAGATCACGTGGTCAGTGCATGATAGCCAAATGATCAGTGCATGATCAGTCACGTGGTCAGTGCATGATCAGCCACGTGATCAGTGCATGATCAGTCACGTGATCAATGCATGCGCAGTCAGGTTATTAGTGAATGATAGCTACGAGATCAGTGCATGATCAGTCACGTGGTGATCAGTGCGTGATTAGTGATCATGTGTGATCACGTGATCAGTGCATGATAGCCCCTTTATAAGTGCATGATCTTTTACATGATCAGTGCCTGCCCAGTCACGTGATCAGTGTATGATCATCCACGTGATCAGTGCATGATAGCCATCAGTGCATGATCAGCCACGTGATCAGCACATGATCAGTGAGTTGATCAGGCCATTCAGACATGTGATCACATGCATGCTGAGTCACGTGATAAGTTCATGATCAGCAACGTGATTAGTGCATGATCAGTCACGTGATCAGTGCATGATCAGCCAGGTGATCAGTGCATGATAGCTCGTCATCAGTGCATGATCAGTCAGATGATCAGTGTATGATCAGCCATGTGATCAGTGCATGATCGCCACGTGATCGTGCATGATCAGTGCATGATCAGTCATGATCAGTGTGATCAGTGCATGATAGCCACGTGATCAGTGCATGACCAATCACATGATCACGTGATCATGCATGCCCAGTCACGTTATCAGGGCATGATAGCTATTCGATCAGTGCATGATGAGTCACGTCACGTGATATCAGTGATCAGCCACGATCAGCCACGTGATCAGTGCATGATGAGTGCACGATGATCAGTGCATGCATGATCAGTCACGTGATCAGTGCATGATCAGCCACGTGATCAGTGCATGATCAGCCACGTGATCAGTGCATGATAGCCATGATCAGTGCATGATCAGTGCATGATCAGCCACGTGATCAGTGCATGATCAGCCACGTGATCAGTGCATGATCAGCCAGTGCATGATGATCAGTGCATGATGATCAGTGCATGATCAGCCACGATGATCATGCATGATCATCAGTGATCAGTGATCAGTGCATGATCAGCCACGTGATCAGTGCATGATCAGCCACGTGATCAGTGCATGATCAGTCACGTGATCAGTGCATGATGATCAGCACGTGATCAGTGCATGATCAGCCACGTGATCAGTGCATGATCAGTCACGTGATCAGTGCATGATCAGTCACGTCATCAGTGCATGATCAGCCACGATCAGTGCATGATCAGCCATCGCATGTCATCAGTGCATGATCAGCCGATCAGTGCATGATGAGTGATCAGCCACGTGATCAGTGCATGATCAGCCACGATGATCAGTGCATGATCAGCCATGTGATCAGTGCATGATAGCCACGTGATCAGTGCATGATCAGTCAGTTGCATGATCAGTGCATCAGTGCATGATCAGTCACGTGATCAGTGCATGATCAGCCACGTGATCAGTGCATGATCAGTCACGTGATCAGTGCATGATCAGCCAGATCAGGTTATTAGTGAATGATGCATGATCAGCGATGATCAGTGCATGATCAGTCACATGATCAGTGCGATCAGGTTAGTGCATGATCATCCACGTGACCAGGCATGATAGCCCCGTTATAAGTGCATGATCTTTTAGATGATCAGTGCCTGTCCAGTCACGTGATCAGATCAGTGCATGATCATCCACGTGATCAGTGCATGATAGCCACGTGATCAGCACGTGATGATCAGTGACGATCAGGCCATTCAGACAGGTGATCACTGCATGCTGAGTCACGTGATAAGTTCATGATCAGCAACGTGATTAGTGCATGATCAGTCACGTGATCAGTGCATGATCAGCCACGTGATCAGTGCATGATAGCTACGTGATCAGTGCATGATCAGTCAGATGATCTGTGTGATCAGCCATGTGATCAGTGCATGATCGCCACGTGATCAGTGCATGATCAGTCACGTGGTAAGTGCATGATAGCCACGTGATCAGTGCATGACCAATCACATGATCAGTGCATGCCCGGTCACGTTATCAGGCATGATAGCTACGTGATCAGTGCATGATGAGTCACGTGATCAGTGTATGATCAGCCACGGGATCAGTGCATGATGAGTCACGTGATCAGTGCATGATCAGTCACGCAGTCCCGTTATCAGTGCATGATAGCTCAGCGGGATCAGTGCTTGATCAGCCACGTGATCAGAGCATGATAGCCATGTTATAAGTGCATGATCAGCCACGTGATCAGTGCATTATAGCTACGTGATCAGTGCATGATAAGCCACGTGATCAGTGCATGAGAGCCACATGATCAGTGCATGATCAGTTACGTGAGCAGTGTATGACCAGCCACGTGATCAGTGCAGAATAGCCACATGATCAGTGCATGGTCAGTGACGTGATCAGTGCATGATCAGCCACTTTATCAGTGCATGATCAGCCACATGATAAGTGCATGATCAGTCACGTGATCAGTGTATGATCATCCACGTGATAAGTGCATGCACAGTCAAGTGATCAGTCAATGATAGCCATGTGATCAGTGCATGTTCTGTCATCGTGATCAGTGTATGATCAGCCAGGTGAACTGTGCGCGCTGAGTCACACGGTAGAGGGCCTACTGAGCTGCGTCATTCCTGTCTGCTTAGCTGCTTGACAATTGCCAGCTGTGCTTCCTGATTCCTGGCTGCTCATCTACTGGATTATTGCCAGCTGAGCTGCTTGATGCCTGCCTGCTCATCTGCTTGATAATTGCCAGCTGAGCTGCGTGATTCCTGGCTGCTCATCTGCTTGATTATTGCCAGCGAGCTGCGTGATTCCTGCATGCTCATCTGCTTGATAATTGCCAGCTGAGCTGCGTGATTCCTGCCTGCTCATCTGCTGGACAATTGTGAGCTGAGCCGTGCATGATTCCTGCCTTCTCAGCTGCTTGATTATTGCCAGCTGAGCAGCATGATTCATCACAGCTGATGTCCATGATTATTGCCTACTGATTGCGTGATTCATGCCTGCTCAGCTCTTTGATTATTGCCTCCTGAGGCACATCATCAATGTATGATAGCCACGTGATAAGTGCATGATCAGCCACATGATCAGCAAAATTCAGACACGTGATCACTGCATGCTCAGTCATGTGACCAGTTCATGATCAACCACGTGATTAGTGCATGCACAGTCAAATGATCAGTGCATGATAGCCACGAGTTCTGTGCATGATCAGTCACGTGATCAGTTTATGATCATCCACGTGATTAGTGCATGCACAGTCAAGTGATCAGTGCATGATAACCACGTGATCTGTGCATGAACAGTCACGTGATCAGTGCATGATCAGCCACATTATCAGTGTATGACAAGTCACGTGAGGAATGATTTCAGTGCATGTAATGTTATTGATTGCATGATAGCTACGCGATCAGTGCATGATCAGTCACGTGGTTAGTGCATGATCAGCCACGTGATCAGTGCATGATAGCCACTTTATAAGTGCATGATCATTTACATGGTCAGTGCATGTGCAGTCACGTGATCAGTGTATGATCATCCACGTGATCAGTGCATGATAGCCACGTGATCAGTGCATGATCAGTCACGTGATCCGTGCATGATCAGCCATGTTAACTGTGCCTGAACAGCCACATGATCAGTGCATGTCATTCACGTGATCAGTGCATGCACAGTCAGGTTATCAGTGCATGATAGCTACAGTCGATCAGTGCATGATGAGTCACGTGATCAGTGTATGATCAGCCACGTGATCAGTGCATGATGAGTCACGTGATGATGAGCCAGTGTGATCAGTGATCAGCCACGTGATCAGTGCATGAGAGCCACGTGATCAGTCACATGATCACTGCCTGAGCAGTCATCAGTCACGTGATCAGTGCATGATCAGCCACATTATCAGTGTGTGACAAGTCACGTGATGAATGCATGATCAGTCAGGTTATTAGTGCATGATAGCTATCACGCGATCAATGCATGATCAGTCACGTGGTTAGTGCATGATCAGCCACGTGATCAGTGCATGATAGCCACTTTATATGTGCATGATCATTTACATGATCAGTGCATGTGCAGTCACGTGATCAGTGTATGATCATCCACGTGATCAGTGCATGATAGGCACGTTTGATCAGTGCATGATCAGCCACGTGATCCGTGCATGATCAGCCATGATAACACGTGTGCCTGAACAGCCACATGATCAGTGCATGTCATTCACGTGATCAGTGCATGCACAGTCATGTTATCAGTGCATGATAGCTACGTGATCAGTGCATGATGAGTCACGTGATCAGTGCATAGGCAGTCACGCGTTATCATTGCATGATAGCTTCGGGATCAGTGCATGATCAGCCACGGGATCAGAGCATGATAGCCATGTTATAAGTGCATGATCAGCCTCGTGATCAGTGCATGATAAGCCACGTGATCAGTGCATGAGAGCCACATGATCAGTGCATGATCAGTTACGTGAGCAGTGTATGATCAGCCACGTGATCAGTGCATAATAGCCACATGATCAGTGCATGGTCAGTGACGTGGTCAGTTCATGCGCAGTCACGTGATCAGTGCATGATAGCTACATGATCAGTGCATGATCAGTCACATGATCAGTGCATGATCGAACACATGATCAGTGCATGATAGCCACGTGATCAGTGCATGATCAGTCAGATGATCTGTGTATGATCAGCCATGTGATCAGTGCATGATCGCCACGTGATCAGTGCATACAGTTATGTGATCAGTGCATGCGCAGTCACGTGATCAGTGCATGATAGCCAAGTGATCAGTGCATGATCAGTCACGTGGTCAGTGCATGATAGCCACGTGATCAGTGCATGATTAATCACGTGATCAGTGCATGCGCAGTCATGGTTATTAGTGAATGATCAGCTACGAGATCAGTGCATGATCAGTCACGTGGTTAGTGCATGATCATCCACGTGATCAGTGCATGATAGCCACGCATAAGTGCATGATCTTTTACGTGATCAGTGCATGCCCCCAGTCACGTGATCAGTGTATGATCATCCACGTGATCAGTGCATGATAGCCACGTGATCAGCATCAGCCACGATCAGCCAGCTGAGTTGATCAGTGCCATTCAGACATGTGATCACTGCATGCTGAGTCACGTGATCAGCATGATCATGATCATCAGCAACGTGATTAGTGCATGATCGGTCACGTGATCAGTGCATGATCAGCCACGTGATCAGTGCATGATAGCTCGTGATCAGTGCATGATCAGTCAGATGATCTGTGTATGATCAGCCATGTGATCAGTGCATGATCAGCCACGTGATCAGTGCATGATCAGTCACGTGATCAGTGCATGATCAGCCACGTGATCAGTGCATGACCAATCACGTGATCAGTGCATGCCAGTCACGTTATCAGTGCATGATAGCCACGTGATCAGTGCATGATCAGTCACGTGATCAGTGCATGATCAGCCACGTGATCAGTGCATGATCAGTCACGTGATCAGTGCATGATCAGTCACGTGATCAGTGCATGCATGATCAGCCACGTGATCAGTGCATGATGATCAGTGCGTGATCAGTGCATGATCAGCCACGTGATCAGTGCATGATCAGCACGTGATCAGTGCATGATCAGCCATGTGATCAGTGCATGATCAGCCACGTGATCAGTGCATGATCAGCCACGTGATCAGTGCATGATCAGCCACGTGATCAGTGCATGATAGCCACGCGATCAGTGCATGATCAGTCACGTGATCGTGCATGATCAGCCACGTGATCAGTGCATGATCAGCCACGTGATCAGTGCATGATCAGCCACGTGATCAGTGCATGATCAGTCACGTGATCAGTGCATGATCAGCCACGTGATCAGTGCATGATAGCCACGTGATCAGTGCATGATCAGTCACGTGATCAGTGCATGATCAGTCACGTGATCAGTGCATGATAGCCACGTGATCAGTGCATGATCAGCCACATGATCAGTGCATGATCAGCCAGTCACGATCAGTGCATGATCAGCCACGTGATCAGTGCATGATCAGTCACGTGATCAGTGCATGATCAGCCACGTGATCAGTGCATGATCAGTCACGTGATCAGTGCATGATCAGCCATCACATGATGATCAGTGTGATCAGCCACGTGATCAGTGCATGATCAGTCACGTGATCAGTGCATGATCAGCCACGTGATCAGTGCATGATCAGTCACGTGATCAGTGCATGATCAGTCACGTGATCAGTGCATGATCAGTCACGTGATCAGTGCATGATCAGCCACGTGATCAGTGCATGATAGTCACGTGATGATCAGTGATCATGATGATCAGCGTGATCAGTGCATGATCAGCCACGTGATCAGTGCATGATCAGTCACGTGATCAGTGCATGATCAGCCACGTGATCAGTGCATGATCAGCCACGTGATCAGTGCATGATCAGTCACGTGATCAGTGCATGATAGCCACGTGATCAGTGCATGATCAGTCACGTGATCAGTGCATGATCAGCCACGTGATCAGTGCATGATCAGTCACGTGATCAGAGTGCATGATCAGTCACGTGATCAGTGCATGATCAGCCACGTGATCAGTGCATGATCAGCCACGTCAGATCAGTGCATGATCAGATCAGCCACGTGATCAGTGCATGATCAGCCACGTGATCAGTGCATGATCAGCCACGTGATCAGTGCATGATCAGCCACGTGATCAGTGCATGATCAGCACCATGAGCAGTGATGATCAGCCACGTGATCAGTGCATGATCAGCCACGTGATCAGTGCATGATCAGTCACGTGATCAGTGCATGATCAGCAACGTGATCAGTGCATGATCAGCCACGTGATCAGTGCATGATCAGCCACGTGATCAGTTGATCAGCCACGTGATCAGTGCATGATCAGCCACGTGATCAGTGCATGATCAGTCACAAGATCAGTGCATGATCAGTCACGTGATCAGTGCATGATCAGCCACGTGATCAGTGCATGATCAGTCACGTGATCAATGCATGATCAGTCATCGTGATCAGTGAATGATAGCCACGTGATCAGTGCATGATCAGTCACGTGATCAGTGCATGATCAGCCACGTGATCAGTGCATGATCAGCCACGTGATCAGTGCATGATCAGCCACGTGATCAGTGCATGATCAGTCACGTGATCAGTGCATGATCATCCACGTGATCAGTGCATGATCAGCCACGTGATCAGCATGCATGACTTGATCAGCCATTCAGATCAGTGATGATCTGCTCAGTCGCTTGATCAGTGCATGATCAGCCACGTGATTCAGTGCATGATCAGTCACGTGATCAGTGCATGATCAGCCACGTGATCAGTGCATGATCAGCCACAAGCTGCGTGATCATGATGATCAGTCACGTGATCAGTGCATGATCAGCCACGTGATCAGTGCATGATCAGCCACGTGATCAGTGCATGATCAGCCACGTGATCAGTGCATGATCAGCCACGTGATCAGTGCATGATGAGCCACGTGATCAGTGCATGCTTGAGTCACGTGATCAGTGCATGATCAGCCACGTGATCAGTGCATGATGAGTCACGTGATCAGTGCATGATCAGCCACGTGATCAGTGCATGATGAGCCACGTGATCAGTGCATGATCAGTCACGTGATCAGTGCATGATCAGCCACGTGATCAGTGCATGATCAGCCACGTGATCAGTGTTATAAGTGCATGAGATCAGCCACGTGATCAGTGCATGATCAGCCACGTGATCAGTGCATGATCAGTCACGTGATCAGTGCATGATAGCCACGTGATCAGTGCATGATCAGTTACGTGATCAGTGCATGATCAGCCACGTGATCAGTGCATGATCAGCCACGTGATCAGTGCATGATCAGCCACGTGATCGTGATCAGCCATCTGTGCATGATCAGATCAGTCACGTGATCAGTGCATGATCAGCCACGTGATCAGTGCATGATCAGTCACGTGATCAGTGCATGATCATCCACGTGATAGTGCATGAGTCATGTGATGATCAGCCACGTGATCAGTGCATGATCAGTCACGTGATCAGTGCATGATCAGCCAGGTGATCTGTGCATGATCAGTCACGTGATCAGTGCATGATGAGCTGCGTCATTCCTGCATGATCAGCTGCTTGATCAGTGCCATGATCAGCTTCCTGATTCCTGGCTGCTCAGCCACGTGATTAGTGCATGATGAGCCACGTGATCAGTGCATGATCATCTGCTTGATCAGTGCCAGATCAGCCACGTGATTCAGTGCTGCTCATCTGCGTGATCAGTGCCAGCGATCAGTCATGTGATCAGTGCATGATCATCTGCTTGATAAGTGCCAGATGAGCTGCGTGATTCCTGCCTGATCTGCTGGACGTGATCAGAGCATGATTCCTGCCTTCTCAGCTGCTTGATTAGTGCCAGAGCTGAGCAGCATGATTCATCACGCTGATGTCCATGATTATTGCCTACTGATTGCGTGATTCATGCCTGCTCAGCTCTGATCAGTGCCTGATCAGGCACATCATGATCAGTGCATGATCAGCCACGTGATCAAGTGCATGATCAGTCACATGATCAGTGCATGATCAGCCACGTGATCAGTGCATGATCAGCCACTTGATCAGTGCATGATCAACCACGTGATTAGTGCATGCACAGTCAAATGATCAGTGCATGATAGCCACGTGATCAGTGCATGATCAGTCACGTGATCAGTGCATGATTATCCACGTGATCAGTGCATGCACAGTCAAGTGATCAGTGCATGATAACCACGTGATCTGTGCATGAACAGTCACGTGATCAGTGCATGATCAGCCACATTATCAGTGCATGATCAAGTCACGTGATCAATGATTGATCAGTAATGTTATTAGTGCATGATAGCTACGCGATCAGTGCATGATCAGTCACGTGGTTCAGTGCATGATCAGCCACGTGATCAGTGCATGATAGCCACTTTATAAGTGCATGATCATTTACATGTGATCAGTGCATGATCAGTCACGTGATCAGTGCATGATCATCCACGTGATCAGTGCATGATCAGCCACGTGATCAGTGCATGATCAGTCACGTGATCCGTGCATGATCAGCCATGTTAACTGTGCCTGAACAGCCACATGATCAGTGCATGTCATAGTGCATGATAGCCACCTGATCAGTGCCAGATGAGCGTGATCAGTGCATGATCATTTACGTGATCAATGCATGAGCCAGAGCCGTGATCAGTGCCGATCAGCCATGTGATCAGTGCATGATAGCCCGTGATCAGTGCATGATCAGCCCGTGATCAGTGCATGATGTCCATGATCATTGCATGATAAGCAACATGATCAGTGCATGCCTGCTCAGCCACGTGATCGGTGCATGATCACGTGATCAATGCATGATTAGCCACGTGATCAGTGCATGATCAGTCACGTGATCAGCAAATACCAGACACGTGATCAGTGCATGATCAGTCATGTGACCAGTGCATGATCAACCACGTGATCAGTGCATGATAGCCCCATGATAAGTGCATGATCAGCCACGTGATCGGTGCATGATCAACCACGTGATCAGTGCATGATCATCCACGTGATCAGTGCATGACAAGTCACGTGATCAGTGCATGATCGGTGACGTGATCAGTGCATGATCAGACATGATCACTGCATGCTGAGTGGCGTGTTCGGTGCATGATCAAGTCCGTGATTAGTGCGCAATGGGTCACGTGATCATTGCATGATCAGCCACGTGATCGGTGCATGATCAGTCACGTTATCAGTGCGATCGATCACCGGGATCTGTGCATGATCAGCCATGTGATCAGTGCATGATCAGCCACGTGATCAGTGCATGAGCAGTCACATGATCAGTGCATGATCAGCCATGTGATCAGTGCATGATAATCACGTGATCAGTGCATGATCAGCCACGTGATCAGTGCATGATAGCCACGTGATCCCGTGCCTGAACAGCCGCGTGATCAGTGCATGATCAGCCACGTGATCAGTGTATGATCAGCCACGTGATCAGTGCATGATTGAGTCGCGTGATCAGTGTATGATCAGTCACGTGATCAGTGCATGATCAGCCACGTGATCAGTGCATGATCTTTTACTTATCAGTGCATGATGCAGCCACGTGATCAGTGCATGATCAGCCACGTGATCAGTCATGATAGCCGTGTTATCGAGCAGATCAGTGACGTGATCAGGGCATGATCAGCCACGTGATCAGTGCATGACAAGTCACGTGATCAGTGCATGTTCAGTCAGGTGATTAGTGCATGATCAGCCCCGTGATCAGTGCATGATCAGCCACATGATCAGTGCATGATCAGCCACGTAGTCAGTGCATGATAGCTCACGTGATCTGTGCATGATCTGCAACATAATCAGTGCATGATCAGTCACGTGATCAGTGCATGATCATCCACGTGATCCAGTGCGCCCATCAGCCACGTGATCAGTGCATGACCAGCCAGATGATCTGTGCATGATCAGCCCGTTATCGGTGCATGAACAGCCACGTGATCAGTGCGATCAGTGTACGTGATCAGTGCATGATCAGTCACGTGATCACTGCATGATAGCCACGTGATCAGTGCATGATCAGTCACGTGATCCCAGTGCATAATCAGTCACGTGATCATTGCATGATAGTCGTGTGATCAGTGCATGATAGCCACGTTATCAGTGCATGATAGCTTCGTGATCGGTGCATGATCAGCCACGTGATCAGTGCATGATAAATCACGTGATCAGTGCATGAGAGTCGCGTGATCAGTGCATGATCAGTTACGTGATCAGTGCATGATCAGCCACGTGATCAGTGCATGGTCAGTCCGCGTGATCATGATCAGTGCGTGATCAGTGCATAGGACGCCACGTGATCAGTGCATGAGTCGCGTGATGGTGAGTCAGTGCACGTGATCAGGCATGATCGCGTGTTCAGTGCATGATCAGCCCGCATGATCAGTGCATGATCAGCCACGTGATCAGTGCATGATAAGCCACATGATCAGTGCTTGTGCCACATGATCAGTGCGCTGATCAGTTCGTGATCAGTGTATGACCAGCCGCGTGATCAGTGCAGAATAGCCACGTGAGTCAGCGCAGATCAGTGACGTGATCAGTGCATGATCAGCCACTTGATCAGTGCATGATTAGCCGTGATAAGTGCATGTTCAGCCATGTGATCAGTGCATGATCATCCCGCGTGATCAGTGCATGATCAGTCAGGTGATCAGTGCAGCGATAGTCAAGTGATCAGTGCATGATCAATCATGTGATCAGTGCATGATCAGCCAGGTGAACTATGCGTGACCAGTCACGAGTAGAGTGCATGCCCAGTCCACGTTATTCCTGCATGATAGCTGCTTGACAATTGCCAGATGTGTCGCGTGATCGGTGGCCTGGTCATCTACGTGATCAGTGCCAGCTGGTCGCTGATCGATGCCTACCTGCTCATCTGATCAGTGCATGATGAGCTGCGTGATTCGGTGGCTCATCTGCCCGTGATCAGCTGCGTGATTCCTGCATGTGATCTGTGCGCCCAACCGTGATCGGTGCATGCTCATCTGCGTGATCGAGTGCCAGATCAGCCATGTGATCGGTGCCTGATCATCCCGCGTGATCAGTGCATGATCAGCGGCGCGTGATAAGTGCATAATCAGCTGCCGTGATTGTGCATGCATAGCCACGTTATTCATCTGCATGATCATGTGACGTTATCAGTGCACTGATTGCGTGATTCATGCATGCACAGCCGCGTGATTAGTGCCTCCTGAGTCAAATCATCAATATGATCAGTCCGTGATCAGTGTATGATCTGCCACATGATCAGCAAAATTCAGACACGTGATCAGTGCGCTGATCAGTCAGCGACCAGTTCATGATCAGCCACGTGATTAGTGCATGTACAGTCAATGATCCAGTGGTGATAGTCATGTGATCGGTGCATGATCATCCACGCGTGATCAGGGCATGAGCGGTCACGTGTTCCGTGCGCGATCAGCAATGTTATCAGTGCATGATCATCCACGTGATCAGGGCATGATCAGCCCGCGTGATCGGTGCTGTGATCATCCGTGATAAGTGCATGCACAGTCAAGTGATCAGTCAATGAACAGCCATGTGATCAGTGTATGATCTGTCCCGCGTGATCAGTGTCACGATTAGCCAGGTGAACTGTGCGTGCTCAATCGCGTGATCGGTGCCTGATCGGCCGTAATTCCTGTCTGATTAGCTGCCTGACAATTGCCAGATAAACTGCGTGATTAGTGCATCATCTGTGACGTGAGCAGTGTATGATTCCTGCCTTCTCAGCTGCATGATCTGTACCGCGCTGAGCAGCATGATTCATCACAGCTGATTTCCGCCCAGTGCCTACTGATCAGTGCATGATTCATGCCTGCTCGGCTCTTTGTATGATCAACCTGGTGATCATCAATGATTAGCCGTGATTGGTGCATGATCATCACGTGGTCAGTGCATGATCAACCCGTGATCAGTGCATGATCTGCGCCGCCATCCAGTGCATGATCAGCCACGTGATTCTGTGCATGAACAGTCACGTGACCAGTTTATGATCATCCGCGTGATTAGTGCATGATTAGTCGAAATGATCAATAAGATAACCCGTGATCTGTGCATGAACGGTCGCGTGATCGGTGCGCTGATCGATCACATGATCAGTGTATGACAAGTCACGTGATGAATGCGCGAGCCAGCTCAGGTTATTAGTGCATAAGTGATCTCGTGATCAATGCATGATCAGTCGTGAACAGTGCATGAGCGATCGCGTGATCAGTGCGTGATCAGTCATGTTATAAGTGCGTTCAATCATTTACGCATGAGCAGTGCATGTTCCCGGTGCGCCCGAGAGCCATGTAGTCAGTGCATGAGTCCGCGTGATCAGTGTATCAGTCAGCCGCGTGATCGGTGCATGATAGCCACCTGATCCCAGTGCGCTGATAAGCAGCGCTGATCCAGTGTATGATCAGCCATGTGATCAGTGCCTTGATCGGAACCACGTGATCAGTGTCACGATTAGACCGCGCGTAATCGGTGTGATCAGCGCCGTGATCAGTGCTACGAAGTCAGCCACTAACGCCAATCGATGCGCATTAAGCTACCTGATCGGTCGCGATCAGCCACGTGATCAGTGCATGATCAGCACGTGATCAGTGCATGATCAGTCACGTGATCAGTGCATGATCAGCCACGTGATCAGTGCATGATCAGCCACGTGATCAGTGCATGATCAGCCACGTGATCAGTGCATGATCAGTCACGTGATCAGTGCATGATCAGCCAGTGTGATCAGTGCATGATCAGCTGCGTGATCAGTGCATGATCAGTCACGTGATCAGTGCATGATCAGCCACGTGATCAGTGCATGATCAGCCACGTGATCAGTGCATGATCAGTTTACATGATCAGTGCATGATGATCAGCCACGTGATCAGTGCATGATCAGCCACGTGATCAGTGCATGATCAGTTACGTGATCAGTGCATGATCAGCCACGTGATCAGTGCATGATCAGTGACGTGATCAGTGCATGATCAGCCATGTGATCAGTGCATGATCAGTCACGTGATCAGTGCATGATCAGCCATGTGATCAGTGCATGATCAGCCACGTGATCAGTGCATGATCAGCCACGTGATCAGTGCATGATCAGCCACGTGATCAGTGCATGATCAGTCACGTGATCAGTGCATGATCAGCCACGTGATCAGTGCATGATCAGCCACGTGATCAGTGCATGATCAGCCACGTGATCAGTGCATGATCAGCCACGTGATCAGTGCATGATCAGTGTGTGATCAGCCACGTGATCAGTGCATGATCAGTCACGTGATCAGTGCATGATCAGCCACGTGATCAGTGCATGATCAGTCACGTGATCAGTGCATGATCAGCCACGTTATCAGTGCATGATCAGCCACGTGATCAGTGCATGATCAGTCACGTGATCAGTGTATGATCAGCCCACGATCATGCATGTGCCTGCACAGTCAAGTGATCAGTCAATGATCAGCCATGTGATCAGTGCATGATCAGTCACGTGATCAGTGTATGATCAGCCACGTGATCAGTGCATGATCAGTCACGTGATCAGTGCCTGATCAGCTGCATGATCAGTGCATGATCAGCTTCTTGACAATCAGTGCATGATCAGCCACGTGATCAGTGCATGATCAGTTGCGTGATCAGTGCATGATCAGCCACTGATCAGTGCATGATCAGCTCATCTCAGTGCATGATCAGCAGCGTGATCAGTGCATGATGATCAGCCACGCTCATCTGCATGATCAGCCGCGTGATCAGTGCTGCGTGATTCCGTGCCTGCTGATCAGTGATTGATCAGTCACGTGATCAGTGCATGATCAGCCACGTGATCAGTGCATGATCAGCTGCGTGATCAGTGCATGATCCAGCACGAGCAGCAGTGCATGATCAGTCACAGATGATGTCCATGATTAGTGCTACTGATTGCGACGTGATCATGCCACAGATCAGATCATTTGATCATCACCTGATGATGCATGATCAGACGTGATCAGTGCATGATCAGCCACGTGATCAGTGCATGATCAGCCACGTGATCAGTGCATGATCAGCCACGTGATCAGTGCATGATCAGTCACGTGATCAGTGCATGATCAGCCACGTGATCAGTGCATGATCAGTCACGTGATCAGTGCATGATCATCCACGTGATCAGTGCATGATCAGTCAACGTGATCAGTGCATGATCAGCCACGTGATCAGTGCATGATCAGTCACGTGATCAGTGCATGATCAGCCACGTGATCAGTGCATGATCAGTCACGTGATCAGTGCATGATCAGTCACGTGTTATCAGTGCATGATCAGCCACGTGATCAGTGCATGATCAGTCACGTGATCAGTGCATGATCAGCCACGTGATCAGTGCATGATCAGCCACGTGATCAGTGCATGCATGATCATTTACATGATCAGTGCATGATCAGTCACGTGATCAGTGCATGATCATCCACGTGATCAGTGCATGATCAGCCACGTGATCAGTGCATGATCAGTCACGTGATCAGTGCATGATCAGCCACGTGATCAGTGCATGATCAGCCACACGTGATCAGTGCATGATCAGTCACGTGATCAGTGCATGATATCAGTCACGTGATCAGTGCATGATCAGTCACGTGATCAGTGCATGATCAGCCACGTGTGATCAGTGCATGATCAGTCACGTGATCAGTGCATGATCAGCCATGTGATCAGTGCATGATCAGCCACGCGATCAGTGTATGTCAGTCACGTGATCAGTGCATGATCAGTCACGTGATCAGTGCATGATCAGCTACGTGATCAGTGCATGATCAGTCACGTGATCAGTGCATGATCAGCCACGTGATCAGTGCATGATCAGTCATGTGATCAGTGCATGATCAGCCACGTGATCAGTGCATGATCAGCCACGTGATCAGTGCATGATCAGTCACGTGATCAGTGCATGATCAGCCACGTATCAGTGCATGATCAGCCACGTGATCAGTGCATGATCAGTCACGTGATCAGTGCATGATCATCCACGTGATCAGTGCATGCACAGTCACGTGATCAGTGCATGATCAGCCATGTGATGATCAGTGCATGATCAGTCACGTGATCAGTGCATGATCAGCCACGTGATCAGTGCATGATCAGTCACGTGATCAGTGCATGATCAGCCGCATCAGTGCATGATCAGTCAGCTTGATCAGTGCCAGATCAGCTGGAGTGATCAGTGCATGATCATTTGCGTGATCAGTGCATGCTCAGCCACGTGATCAGTGCATGATCATCACGTGATCAGTGCCAGCTCAGCCACGTGATCAGTGCATGATCATCTGATCAGTGCATGATCAGTGAGCTGATCAGTGTGATTCCAGCCTTGATCAGTGCATGATCAGCCAGCTGATCAGCATGATTCATCAGCCACGTGATGTCCATGATTACGTGATCAGTGCATGATCAGCCACGTGATCAGTGCATGATCAGCTCTGATCAGTTGATTATCAGCCTGCATCAGGCACATGATCAATGTGCATGATCAGCCACGTGATCAGTGCATGATGAGCCACGTGATCAGTGCATGATCAGCCACGTGATCAGTGCATGATCAGTCAAATGATCAGTGCATGATCAGCCACGTGATCAGTGCATGATCAGTCACGTGATCATAGTGCATGATCATCCATGTGATCAGTGCATGATCAGTCACGTGATCAGTGCATGATAACCACGTGATCAGTGCATGAACAGTCACGTGATCAGTGCATGATCAGCCACATTGATCAGTGCATGATCAGTCACGTGATCAATGCATGATCAGTCACGTGATCAGTGCATGATCAGCTACGTGATCAGTGCATGATCAGTCACGTGATTAGTGCATGATCAGCCACGTGATCAGTGCATGATCAGCCACGTGATCAGTGCATGATCAGCCACGTGATCAGTGCATGATCAGTCACGTGATCAGTGTATGATCAGCCACGTGATCAGTGCATGATCAGATCACGCATGATCAGTGATCCGTGCATGATCAGCAGTGATCATGCATGATCAGTGTGCCAGTGCATGACAGCCACATGATCAGTGCATGATCAGTCACGTGATCAGTGCATGCATCAGTCACGTGATCAGTGCATGATCAGCCACGTGATCAGTGCATGATCAGTCACGTGATCAGTGCATGATCAGCCACGTGATCAGTGCATGATCAGCCACGTGATCAGTGCATGATCAGCCACGTGATCAGTGCATGATCAGCCACGTGATCAGTGCATGATCAGCCACGTGATCAGTGCATGATCAGCCACGTGATCAGTGCATGATCAGCCACGCGATCAGTGCATGATCAGCCACGTGATCAGTGCATGATCAGTTACGTGATCAGTGTATGATCAGCCACGTGATCAGTGCATGATCAGGCACGTGATCAGTGCATGATCAGTCACGTGATCAGTGCATGATCAGTCACGTGATCAGTGCATGATCAGCACGTGATCAGTGCATGATCAGTCACGTGATCAGTGCATGATCAGCCACGTGATCAGTGCATGATCAGCCACGTGATCAGTGCATGATCAGTCAGATGATCAGTGCATGATCAGCCACGTGATCAGTGCATGATCAGCCACGTGATCAGTGCATGACAGTTACGTGATCAGTGCATGATCAGTCACGTGATCAGTGCATGATCAGCCACGTGATCAGTGCATGATCAGTCACGTGATCAGTGCATGATCAGCCACGTGATCAGTGCATGATCAGTCACGTGATCAGTGCATGATCAGTCACGTGATCAGTGCATGATCAGCCACGTGATCAGTGCATGATCAGCCACGTGATCAGTGCATGATCAGCCACGTGATCAGTGCATGATCAGCCACGTGATCAGTGCATGATCAGTCACGTGATCAGTGCATGATCAGCCACGTGATCAGTGCATGATCAGTGACAGATCAGTGCATGATCAGTGCATGATCATGTGATCAGTGCATGATCTCAGTCACGTGATCAGTGCATGATCAGCATCAGTGCGTGATCAGTGCATGATCATGTCACGTGTGATCAGTGCATGATCAGCCACGTGATCAGTGCATGATCAGCCACGTGATCAGTGCATGATCAGTCACACGTGATCAGTGCATGATCAGCCACGTGATCAGTGCATGATCAGCCACGTGATCAGTGCATGATCAGCCCACGTGATCAGTGCATGATCAGCCATGTGATCAGTGCATGATCAGTCACGTGATCAGTGCATGATCAGTCACGTGATCAGTGCATGATCAGCCACGTGATCAGTGCATGATCAGTCACGTGATCAGTGCATGATCAGCCAGGCAGGTTATCAGTGCATGATCAGCCACGTGATCAGTGCATGATCAGTTACGTGATCAGTGCATGATCATCCACGTGATCAGTGCATGATCAGTCACGTGATCAGTGCATGATCAGCCATGTGATCAGTGCATGATCAGTCACGTGATCAGTGCATGATCAGCCACGTGATCAGTGCATGATCAGTCACGTGATCAGTGCATGATCAGCGTGATTCCTGATCATGCGTCAGCTTCGATCAGTCAGTCAGCTGATCAGCTGAGTGATCCGTGCAGTGCCTGCAGCATTTGATCAGTGCATGATCAGCCACGTGATCAGTGCATGATCAGCCACGTGATCACTGGATTAGCCACGTGATCAGTGCATGATCAGCCACGTGATCAGTGCATGATCAGCCAGGTGATCAGTGCGTGATCAGCCACGCTCATCAGTGATTATGCCAGATCAGCCACGTGATCAGTGGCTGATCTCATCTGCTCAGTGTGATGCCAGCAAGCACGTGATCAGTGCATGATCATCTGCGTGATCAGTGCCAGATCAGCTGCGTGATCAGTGCATGCTCATCTGCTTGATCAGTGCCAGATCAGCCACGTGATCCTGCATGCTCAGTCTGCGTGATCAGTGCATGATCAGCCGTGTGATCAGTGCCTGATCAGCCGCTTGATCAGTGCCAGCTGATCAGCATGATTCATGCAGCTGATCAGCATGATGATCAGTGCTGATTGCGTGATTCAGTGCATGATCAGCCACGTGATTATTGCATGATGATCAGTGCATGATCACACATCATCAGTGCATGATCAGCCACGTGATCAGTGCATGATCAGCCACGTGATCAGTGCATGATCAGCCACGTGATCAGTGCATGATCAGCCACGTGATCAGTGCATGATCAGTCAAATGATCAGTGCATGATAGCCACGTGATCAGTGCATGATCAGTCACGTGATCAGTGCATGATCAGCCACGTGATCAGTGCATGATCAGCCACGTGATCAGTGCATGATCAGTCACGTGATCAGTGCATGATCAGTCACACGTGATCAGTGCATGATCAGCCACGTGATCAGTGCATGATCAGGTCACGTGATCAATGCATGATCAGTCACGTTATCAGTGCATGATAGCCACGTGATCAGTGCATGATCAGTCACGTGATCAGTGCATGATCAGCCACGTGATCAGTGCATGATAGCCACGTTATCAGTGCATGATCAGTTACGTGATCAGTGCATGATCAGCCACGTGATCAGTGCATGATCAGCCACGTGATCAGTGCATGATCAGCCACGTGATCAGTGCATGATCAGTCACGTGATCAGTGATCAGGTGATCAGTCACGTGATCAGTGCATGATCAGCCAGTGCGATCAGTGCATGATCAGCCACGTGATCAGTGCATGATCAGCCACGTGATCAGTGCATGATCAGCCACGTGATCAGTGCATGATCAGCCACGTGATCAGTGCATGATCAGCCACGTGATCAGTGCATGATCAGTTACGTGATCAGTGTATGATCAGCCACGTGATCAGTGCATGATCAGCCACGTGATCAGTGCATGATCAGTCACGTGATCAGTGCATGCACAGTCACGTGATCAGTGCATGATCAGCCACGTGATCAGTGCATGATCAGTCACGTGATCAGTGCATGATCAGCCACGTGATCAGTGCAGGATCAGTCACGTGATCAGTGCATGATCAGTCACGTGATCAGTGCATGATAGCCATGGGATCAGTGCATGATCAGCCACGTGATCAGTGCATGATAGCCACGTGATCAGTGCATGATCAGTCACGTGATCAGTGCATGATCATTCAGATGTGATCAGTGCATGATCAGGCACGTGATCAGTGCATGATCAGCCACGTGATCAGTGCATGATCAGCCACGTGATCAGTGCATGATCAGCCACGTGATCAGTGCATGATCAGCCGTGATCAGTGCATGATCAGTCACGTGATCAGTGCATGATCAGCCACGTGATCAGTGCATGATCAGCCACGTGATCAGTGCATGATCAGTCACGTGATCAGTGCATGATCAGCCACGTTAATTGTGCCTGATCAGCCACGTGATCAGTGCATGATCAGCCACGTGATCAGTGCATGATCAGTCACGTGATCAGTGCATGATCAGCCACGTGATCAGTGCATGATCAGTCACGTGATCAGTGCATGATCAGCCACGTGATCAGTGCATGATGAGTCCTGTGATCAGTGTATGATCAGCCAGGTGATCAGTGCATGATCAGCCACGTGATCAGTGCATGATCAGTCACGTGATGATCAGTGCATGATCAGCCACGTGATCAGTGCATGATCAGCCACGTGATCAGTGCATGATCAGCCACGTGATCAGTGCATGATCAGCCACGTGATCAGTGCATGATCAGCCACGTGATCAGTGCATGATCAGTCACGTGATCAGTGCATGATCAGCCACGTGATCAGTGCATGATCAGCCACGTGATCAGTGCATGATCAGCCACGTGATCAGTGCATGATCAGCCACGTGATCAGTGCATGATCAGTCACGTGATCAGTGCATGATAGTGATCATGATCAGTCACGTGATCAGTGCATGATCAGCCACGTGATCAGTGCATGATCAGCCACGTGATCAGGCATGATCAGCCACGTGATCAGTGCATGATCAGCCACAGTGATCAGTGCATGATCATTCACGTGATCAGTGCATGATCAGTCACGTGATCAGTGCATGATCAGCCACGTGATCAGTGCATGATCAGCCACGTGATCAGTGCATGATCAGCCACGTGATCAGTGCATGATCAGCTACGTGATCAGTGCATGATCAGCCCGCGTGATCAGTGCATGATCAGCCACGTGATCAGTGCATGATCAGTCACGTGATCAGTGCATGATCAGCCACGTGATCGGTGCATGATCAGCCACATGATCAGTGCATGATCAGTCACGTGATCAGTGTATGATCATCCACGTGATCAGTGCATGCACAGTCAGGTGATCAGTCAATGATAGCCATGTGATCAGTGCATGATCAGTCACGTGATCAGTGCATGATCAGCCAGGTGATCAGTGCATGATCAGTCACGTGATCAGTGCATGATCAGTCTGCGCCATCAGTGTCTGCTTCAGCTGCTTGATCAATGCATGATGAGCTGAGTGATCAGTGATGATCAGCCTGATCAGTTGCTGATCAGCCATTGATCAGCTGCATGATCAGCAGCTGATCAGTGCATGCTCATCTGCGTGATCATTGCGCCAGCAGCTGCTTGATCGTGCGCTGATCATTCGGTGACCCGTGCATGATCAGCCACGTGATCGCCATGATAACCACCTGATCGGGGTGGCCATGATTTGATCGCGTGATCTGTGCGCGATCAGTCAAGTGATCGCTGTGCGATCCAACCATATGATCCGGGCACGCCCGACCGGCGTTGATCGGTGTATGAACGGTCAGGTGATCGGTGTGCATGATCAGTCATGTGATCAGTGCATATTGCTTCGTAATCCCACTGCGCAGTAGCCAGGTGATCTGTGCATGATCAGTCAAGTGATCAGTGCATGATCGGCTGCGTGATCACTCCGCGGTAATACCTGGTCTGGCGCAGTCGGTCAAGTGATCACTGTATGATCCAGCCGCCCGCCGATCAGTGCGTATTAGCCTCGTGGTCGGTGTGAACGGTCACGTGGTCGGTGCATGATCAGTCATGTGATCACTGCGCGGTAGCCACGTGATCAGTGCATGATAGCCACGTGATCTGTGCATGATCAGTCAAGTGATCAGTGCATGATCAGCCGCGTGATCACTCCGCGATAGCCACCTGATCTGTGCATGATCGGTCAAGTGATTACTGTATGTTCAGCCATATGATCCAGTGCATGGTAGCCTCGTGATCAGTGCGCGAACGGTCACGCGGTCAGTGCATGAACAGTCGCGTGATCAGTGCGCGATTAGTCATGTGATGTTGCATGATCAGCCCGCGTGATCAGTGCGCGATAGCCGCGTGATCGCTGCGCGAACAGTCACGTGATCGGTGCATGATCGGTCATGGTAGTCACTGCATGATCAGCCATATGATCGGTGCGCCCATAGCCTGCGTGATCTGGCGATCCAGTCAGGTGATCGGTGCATGTCAGCCCGCGTGATCCAGTGCGCGGTAGCCACCTCTGTGCGCGATCGGTCGCGTGATCTGTGCGGTCGGCCAGTGATCGGTGCGCAGTCAGCCTCGTGATCAGTGCATGAACGGCCGTGATCGGTGCGCGAACATTCACGTGATCAGTGCATGATGAGTCATGTGATCGGTGCGCTGATAGCCGCGTGTTCCAGTGCGCAGTAGCCACGTGATCACTCCATGATAGCCTCATCTGTGCGCAGTCAGCCCGTGATCACTGTGTGATCAGCCGCATTTCGGTGCGCCGATGGCGCGTGATCGGTGTATGAACGATCGCGTGATCAGTGCATGATCAGTCATGATCGGTGCATGATAGTCATGTGATCCCGGTGCGCCCAGTGGGTACGTGATCTGTGCATGATCAGTCAAGTGATCAGTGCATGATCAGCCACGTAATGATCACTCCGCAGTAGCCACGTGACCAGTGTATGAACAGTCCGATTGCATGACCGGCCACGTGATCAGTGCATGATCGCCACGTGATCAGTGCATGATCAGGTGTGATGAGTGGCGATCAATCACGAGATAAAGTGAATGATTGCGCACGACGGTTCTGACTCAGGCGGTGGACTAGTGTACGATCGTTACGATCAGTGCATGATCAGTCACGATCAGTGCATGATGAGTCACGTGATCAGTGCATGACGCAGTCATCAGTGCATCAGTGCATGATAGCCCGGGATCAGTGCTTGATCAGCCACGTGATCAGAGCATGATAGCCATGTTATAAGTGCATGATCAGCCACGTGATCAGTGCATTATAGCTCACGTGATCAGTGCATGATAAGCCACGTGATCAGTGCATGATAGCCAAATGATCAGTGCATGATCAGTCACGTGGTCATTGCATGATATCCACGTGATCAGTGCATAATTAGTCAGGTGATCAATGCATGATCAGTCAGGTTATTAGTGAATGATAGCTACGAGATCAGTGCATGATCAGTCACGTGGTTAGTGCATGATCGCCCACGTGATCAGTGCATGATAGCCCCTTATAAGTGCATGATCTTTTACATGATCAGTGCCTGCCCAGTCACGTGATCAGTGTATGATCATCCACGTGATCAGTGCATGATAGCCGTGATCAGCACATGATCAGTGA